>NC_068937.1:77172102-77477598 GCF_016801865.2 Culex pipiens pallens | reverse complement strand
AGGTGCACGTGTAATCAACATGCCCATCGAAGGACGCTGCAGCGATGGCCGGACAGCCGGATCATGCCGGATCATGCTGCTGGAGCATAAATTTAACGAAAAGATGATTGTTTCTTTTAAGATGAACAAAACTACTAGTCAGATGAGTTTTAAATATAGTTAGAATACTTTATCAACATGAACTGTAAAAGAGACTGTAATGCTACTTATAAATATACTTAAAAATAGAACTTGTTTCAAAAGAAATCCAACTGCGTTCTGGGAAAACTCTCATAGCGCTACCGACACTCTTGCTGTAGACGCTTCCTCCACAGCAGACAGATTTGTGTTTCAGCCGGTAGAACAGTTGCTGGGTAGATTTCCGTCTCGTGCAATCAATTGCAGCGACTGAGCAATCAAGTACGCGTACAACTTTTTTTTTCTAGAAGTAGACATTGGCAAAGTTGAACATCACACTAGCTCAGGATCGCAACTTCAGGATGTTCCAGTGAGGTGGCTTCAATTCCGCTTTCATCAAGGTTGTTTCCGCTAACACTCTCGTCCGGAATGTGGTGGAGGTCACGTGAAGTTCGTTCAACAACAGTTTATTTCCAACCGAATCCGTCTGGTCCGTCTCATGGCGCAATGGGTTCTTGAGGATGCACCGAATGAACCGACCTTTGTCCTCGACCCTCCAGAACTTCACCAGCACGGCGTGAGTACGTTTGTTTTTCTTGAAGGCGCACCTCTTTCACGTCGTCCGGCGCGTTGAACCCAGCGCGCTCGCAGACACCACGGAACACCTCCAGGTGTTGATTCGGACGTTCCAACATTTTTCCCTTGATAAGGACTTCCTTTCCTCATGCAACCGATCTTGCCGCAGTTCCTAGATTCCCCATTTCAGCAGGTTTTCAGCGGAGACGACGTCGATCCGATGCGCAAGCTGCAGCAGCTTCCCAAGGAGGTCCTTGCTTAGCTTTTCCAGGTCGTCCAGCTTTTGCAGCTTTGCGTAAATCTCCTGCAACTGCTGTGAGACGCTGGAATTCGCCGTTTCGGAGTTCGTCGACCTGCCGTTCATTCCACCTTTGGAATTGATCGAGCGTCGGTCGGATCCGTTCATCCTAACCTCAATCTGCGACACGATCAATTTCACCGAAAAGCGACCACAGGGCCGGAACTCCACTTCTCCCGGGTCCGCAACGTACTACAGCGACCGGATTTATGCAAAACACAAGACAAAACGCGTGAATTAGTATTTCTTAATTTTTTTAGCGGACGGTAAACAATGCCGATCTTTCAGGTTGCAGTTGCTGCCGTTCTGTCCGGATGCTGCCAACATGCTAAAGCCGGGCCGCAGTGTCCTGCTTACTCCTGTCCGGGTGCCCCCGTTTTTTTTAAATCGACGATCTAGTCCGGCGACGGAGAAAATTTTTTTCAACAAACTGCTCGACTGATTTGACATCGAGAACTGTCATTTGCTCTTGACAGTTCTCGCTGTCAAAAAAATCGAGCAGTGTGATGCGAAAACGCAAGAAAAGGTAAACGAAAACGCGAGTTAACGCGGTTATCGCAAGTTAAAGCATGAAAAAGCGGAAAGGTAAAAGTGAACGCTGAAAAGGTTAGCAAAGGAATCTTTATCGCTCGGTCAACGCGGAAGTGTCATCTCCCTCGGGCCAAACTTTGAAAATCGGTGAAAACCGAGGGGTAGCTCACTTCCGCCTTTGTCGAGCGTTTAAGTTTATTTTTGCACCTTACTGGGTTCGCTACTCTCTTTTTAAAGACTTTCCTCCTTTTGTGTGCCTTTTCAAGCCTTAACGCGCGTTAGCACTCCTTTTGGTTAGCCTTCCGAAGCGGTTGCACGTCAAACTGCTCGATTTTTTTTGACAACGAGAACTGTCAAGTGCAAATGACAGTTCTAGCAGTAAATTTAATCGGGCAGTTTGTTTTGATGGAAAAAAGCAAAAGCTGTTTTAAATTTTAAATAAAAATAAATATTTAGATGGTTATCTGAAGCAACCGACTAAATTTACACATTAGCCTTGCCAGAACCCACTTTCCGAAACCGGTTATCAAGTTGTTGATCTTCACAGCAGAATATCTCTCGGCAGAATCTCGTTCCTTCCGACCTAGCGCAAGACCGCGGTCCATTCTCCGAATCCGTGTCGATGTGTACGATTCCGGGCAAGCAGTAGGTTGAACAGCGATTAAGAAATCCGGAGCTGAAACAGTACCGTCATCATTTTGTCTGAGATTGGGTCATACAAAAATGCTGAAATTTGTATCACCCAATCTCACCCCCCCAGACCCAATGTCACCCCTGATGACGGTAGTTGTAAAAGTGATGGGTCGTCGCGGTCATCCAGGAGGATCATTGTTTGGTCAAGCTACAACGGGACGGGTGGATGTTGGAAAGAAAAACTACACCAAAACGTCGCACACCGAAAAACACCCGGCTCAAACTTGAAAAAGTTAACATCTTCCCCACCTGGACGAACCTCAAGCGGAACCTGCTAACCCACGAGGAAAACAAGCCCTACACTTGTCCCCTCCACTACAAGGAAATGCTCAATCTACTAAATTCTGAATGCTCTAGCAAAACTTCCTGATCCACCAGATCATTCGCAGGTCGTTTTCTCCATGTCTGGTGGCGGTGTCAAAGAAGCCTTCCTGAAACGGCCCAGTAAGAATGTCCGCAGCTGTCGTTTATGGTCCGATCTGAAACGGCACACTCATTTCTTCGCCATGGACCACATCATAGAGATCGTCTGTCACATCTATTACGTTACGATACTAGCAACGGTCATCATTCCGGGAGGAGGGTAAACCCATCCTTACAGAACCGTTTCCCAGTTAAGCAGCCTATCCCAAACCCTTCCCCTTGTATATTTCATTCATTTATATTTTTTTACAATTAACAATACTTTTTTTAAATTAAACTAAACTAAATACAAGGAAATTAGATTGACAACTTTCGGCAACCTTCTCTACACCCAAAGCCCTAACTTTTCCAAAGGGTAGCCCACGAAACGTTTCTCTATGTGCCGCAGCTTATCCTATGCGGGCTACGGGTTGAAGCCGGTATCGGTTAGGATGCGAAGCAGGTCTGGATGGTTCGCGAAGAAAACACCGTAGACGCTGATCCGCTGGCGTTGAACAGAATCAGTTCCGACTCGCAGCGGATCAGCGCTGGGACCGGGGCGGAACGAGCTTGTTGATCTGCCCAACCGGATCCTACTAAACTAGGCCAAACGCGATGAGCACCCACACTGCCTGTTATCACCCAGGTCATCAAACGCCGACGACCGCAAACCAAGTTCTGCGCCGGAACCCGCACCTTACCGGCATGAATTCGGCATCTTTGCGTTTTTCGTTATTCTCCGCCTGGGTGTGCCGCGACCGCGATACTTGATGGCACAGGTAGAGTTGCGGTGCCGCGATGGTCAAGAATCGTGGAAAGACGGTTGGAGGATTGGTTGTTCTGTTTGTGCCTTCGAGAAAGGTTTCAAGTTCGTCAGATCAGAACTGCAAAAAGGAATAAAGTTAGGTCTTATAGAGTTAAAGCATAGACTAATCAAAGACTAAACACTCCGAACAAAATTTTTCAAAAATTATGACTCATAAGCTGTGAACCGCGGGTACCACGTTGAACCACACATCGGCTCGCCCCTCGTATGACAGAACGACATGGCAGCGCTGGTTTTTTCGATTTCGTTTTGTGCTGATTTACGCGCGCATCTTGTTTGTTTTTGTTTTGCTTAGCAATCAAGGCAGCAGGCTGCGCAAATAAGTCAATCAGCTGTGCAGGGATTTTTTTTTGGCGAAACAAGTGAAATTTACTGGTGTTTGGTTTGTAAGGTAATGTTTAGCTTTTAAAATAAATGCTTATTTGATTCGGTTTATCATTTGTGTTCTCTTTTCCAGATGATTGCTGTTTTCTCATCATTCCTCGCAAGCCAAATATGTTCAATACGAACGGCTCGATCGTCCGCGACCTCACCGCCGGATGATTGAATCATCTCGAACCTAGTCAACTCGATGGTAACGATTGCCTTCCGGAGTTTTGGACCCGAAGTGCGTGTTTGGCATTTCGATGTGCACATTATCCGTGCCAACAAGTTCATCGGTGAGGGTGTCGACTTCGGCGGGCCAACATTCCGGTCATCGCAGGCCACTCCGGCTAGACCATTATCCCAGTGAACCCCAGAGCTTCCCCAGGACAAGATTGCCGCCCTGACGGCACGCATTTAGGAGGTCCTCAAGGCCAAGGCCGGAGCCGGATCGGCCACGTTCACGACGGCCTACGCCGAAGACCGTTTTGCCCTCGCCGAACCTTGATCTGCCCAAGGTGAACGCCTACGAGCAAGAGCTGCAAAAGAAGGACATTCCGGAGCTGAAACAAACATCCGGAAGGGCGAGGAGTTTGTCAAGAAGAACTTTGTGAACGAAAAAAGTGAATTTCGATCATGTTGAAAAAAATAGTAACCAACCATTGAAAATAAACTTACAAGTGCATGATAAAAATATCAGCGTTTTTGTTTTCTTTATACTAAAGTAAAAGAAGGGTTTTTCCCATGACCCATTAAGCCCACAGTAATTTGGAACCCCACGTTGAACTTGAAGTCTTGTACGATCGGGGTTTCAAATGAATTTGGTCTTAAGAGGATTCTTGGACTTAGCGACTTCGGCGGGTTTCGGTTCCGGGACGAAGCGGGCTTTCTTTTTGGCGAAAGAGGTGCTCGGGGCGGTCGTACACTTTGTTGGTGATGCTGGTTCGGGGACAAATTTTTGTTTGACGACGTTATCGCTGGGGTTCGGAATGCCACAAGTTGATAGTTCAGAGCAAAGATCTTGGCTGTTTTGAGGTTTTTGAAGTAGGTGCAATTCGTCGAGGCCAAGATGGCGTCTGCAAGGACATTCTTTCCTTTTAGAGTGACAATTCCGGGTTGGAGGAGGATGGTTTTGCCCTGCCGGTATTAACCGGAGGCAGCCCGCGCCGGCTTTGCTTGGCAAACCCGACGGACCCTCACGTGATCGTTCTCGGAGAGGAAGATAATCAACATCCCGCAATGATCTAGATCGAGAGCCGCTTCTTGTCTAGAATCGACCACCCTCGGGATCTCGTTCGGGATCCCCTCCAGACGATGGTTCACTCTAGTAATCACCGTCCTCTTCCGGAAACTGGTTCCGTTTAAATCAAAACAAAAACCCAAACTCAAACAATAACATTGCGCCAAATGTCATGTCAAAGTCAGAGCTGCCAGTTGTTGCCATTTTTGACAGTGAACCGGCCCTGTCGAGGGGTCATAAAAAGGTTGAGTCATGGTTCAGAGCCCACTGAGTAGTCTTTTATTAGTCTATGGTTAAAGCTTTTCTTCTCGTACCCTTTATCCACCTCCACCAAACAACAGAATTCGCGTTGTAATGTGACGCCCTGGCCAACGCCGTTTGCTCCGGGAACAGTTTCTCCAACGGAATCGGAAACCTCGTCACGACGTGCCGCTGTCCGAGCGTCTCAGTTTCCGCACCTTGGCGAAACACAATTCTTCAGCCGAATGCAAACATCCGGCGGCAAACATCCGGCGGCAGTTGCAACCTCGACTGCTATCCTGACACTTGTTCCAGTTCCTCCGGCAATGGCCATCGATCCGCGCAGGAAAAACTCAAAAAATAATTCTGCTTGTTTATTTCGTTTTCGATTTTTTACTTTTGACAATCAAACTGCTTGAAAAAATAAAAACAAACACCGTGTTGTTTGTCAAGGTTGCAAGATCGATTTCTCGCAGCACTACATTCGAGCAGAAGCAAGCCGCCCTACGAGCGCTAACGGGCCTTAGTTGGCCTTATCTTGCCTTCTATCGTCGTTGTGAAAAAAATCGTCGCCTTGCTTAGCGTTCTAGAATTTCGAGCTTGTTCTGGTGCGTTTTGTTTTTCTAACGCGGAGTGAACTGCCCCTCGGTGAAAACTGAAAAACACGAGGCGACAAGTTTGATGCTTGATCTGCTTGACAGGCGGCGGCTCAAACGAAATGGGAGCGTTCGAAGATTATTGTACGGCCTTAAAGTGGAGGCCGTATGAAAATCACGTAACGGGTTAAATATTTTATTGAATATTGCAAACCTTGCATAACATTTTTCGGCAATGAATATTGAAAAAGCTTCCATGTTAAAATGTTAAAATGTTAAAATGTTAAAATGTTAAAATGTTAAAATGTTAAAATGTTAAAATGTTAAAATGTTAAAATGTTAAAATGTTAAAATGTTAAAATGTTAAAATGTTAAAATGTTAAAATGTTAAAATGTTAAAATGTTAAAATGTTAAAATGTTAAAATGTTAAAATGTTAAAATGTTAAAATGTTAAAATGTTAAAATGTTAAAATGTTAAAATGTTAAAATGTTAAAATGTTAAAATGTTAAAATGTTAAAATGTTAAAATGTTAAAATGTTAAAATGTTAAAATGTTAAAATGTTAAAATGTTAAAATGTTAAAATGTTAAAATGTTAAAATGTTAAAATGTTAAAATGTTAAAATGTTAAAATGTTAAAATGTTAAAATGTTAAAATGTTAAAAATGTTAAAATGTTAAAATGTTAAAATGTTAAAATGTTAAAATGTTAAAATGTTAAAATGTTAAAATGTTAAAATGTTAAAATGTTAAAATGTTAAAATGTTAAAATGTTAAAATGTTAAAATGTTAAAATGTTAAAATGTTAAAATGTTAAAATGTTAAAATGTTAAAATGTTAAAATGTTAAAATGTTAAAATGTTAAAATGTTAAAATGTTAAAATGTTAAAATGTTAAAATGTTAAAATGTTAAAATGTTAAAATGTTAAAATGTTAAAATGTTAAAATGTTAAAATGTTAAAATGTTAAAATGTTAAAATGTTAAAATGTTAAAATGTTAAAATGTTAAAATGTTAAAATGTTAAAATGTTAAAATGTTAAAATGTTAAAATGTTAAAATGTTAAAATGTTAAAATGTTAAAATGTTAAAATGTTAAAATGTTAAAATGTTAAAATGTTAAAATGTTAAAATGTTAAAATGTTAAAATGTTAAAATGTTAAAATGTTAAAATGTTAAAATATTAAAATGTTTAAATGTTTAAATGTTTAAATGTTTAAATGTTTAAATGTTTAAATGTTTAAATGTTTAAATGTTTAAATGTTTAAATGTTTAAATGTTTAAATGTTTAAATGTTTAAATGTTTAAATGTTTAAATGTTTAAATGTTTAAATGTTTAAATGTTTAAATGTTTAAATGTTTAAATGTTTAAATGTTTAAATGTTTAAATGTTTAAATGTTTAAATGTTTAAATGTTTAAATGTTTAAATGTTTAAATGTTTAAATGTTTAAATGTTTAAATGTTTAAATGTTTAAATGTTTAAATGTTTAAATGTTTAAATGTTTAAATGAGAGCTGGTCGAGTTCGGATCGGGAGAGTGAGAGGGGTTTTTTCTTCGGAGAGTGAGCGAGAGCATGAAATATAAGCGAAAAGGAATTTGAGAGGCTTCTTTGCCAGTGGTCATAGAGTGGGTGGTGTAACATGGGGTGGTGATTTCAACGACAATTTTGTTAGCGTCGCTCTCCACGGAACAATGTGTGGCAGTGTTGGTGTAAGCTGTCCGAAAATGGGGTCGGCAAACAACAACAGGTTGTCTTGGCGGCGTATTTTCTAGGCCGTTGATGGAGTTGCGGGCAGCAGAACCGGGTGAGCCAGTTCCAATAGGAATTATTCTGAGAAATTAGAATGTGAAAGCGTGTATGGGGATGTGTGAGTGTATGTGAGAAAGGGATTAAGCCGGCACAACTGATCTAGACAACTTTTTTGTTGATCTTATTTGGACAGTGTTGCCAAAGACTTGGATGTTTCAAACAAGAAACTTTTTTATTAATTTCTTTTTGCACTTTTTCTATAAAAACATCTCTCTTAATTAGTATGCTAACAAGTAACATGTATTTCAACATTTGTAAAAAGGTTAACTAATTCAAAATTAGTTATTTTATTTTTAATCTGTTCTCAATATATACTTTTTCAATAGTCCTCCTTGTTCCGGCTCATTGAAAGATGTGTGTGCCATAAACTCTTTCGATATTATTTTAAATAATTTAACAATCAGTTTTTCAGCTTAAAGTAGTTTGTTCGAGCATGTGAGTGCCACTCAATGAGTGGTGAGTTTTGACAGCCGCTTATCCAGAATTATAGATAATCTACTATTACTGGAAATTCTACCCAATTTAGGGTACTTTGTTATTTTTGATTTTTGCATTACAGGCTGTTTTCATTATATTGTCGCCTTTCAAAAATAATTTCAAGTCTCATTTAAAAATCTTACTCGAAATGTTGAAGTCTAAAAATGTAAATTAATTTATGTGTGTATGAGAGTGTGAATGAGTTTATTTGTTCCGCGTAAAATCTACAGAATCGGTCGATAAATCCAAATCATATTTCATTGACAGATAATCGTTTCAGGGTAATTATTTAATAATTAAGTATACGCGTTCTTGATAATTTTGCTGTCGTTTCGCTAGTTTGTCAACTGTACTTGTTTTGTAGATCGATACAATCCAAATAGTGTGTTAAATTTTTACGCTTAAAACTCATTTCTATAGAATCGTTTATCGAAAGACACGCTTACATCTAGGATAGACCATTAGCGAGCGTTTTTTTATTTTTTTATTCGATTGTGAGTAGCGGGACCTCGCGGTTACTCTGCAACGTGTTTTTCGGAGCCTTTTATTTGATATTTTATTTTTCATAAGTCCTTCTATTATCATCGTTGGTTGGAAGGCTCGCCGCCGGTTTAGTTAGTTTAAGTTATTATTTTAATTTCAATCGGTTAAGTGGTGTCCTGTTTTTTTTTTGTTTATATTCGTTGATCGAAATAATTAATTCCATGTGGCAGTTTTAGTATAAACTCATTAAACTATCGATTTTATGAAAAATAATGCGTCTTTCATCAACTGTTTTCGAAATTTGCTCGCGTTATCTAAATTGTAAATACAGTAAAAATATACTGATAAGTCCAGCCCATAGCATTACTTGGCACGCGTTCGATTAAAAAAGCTTTCTAAATAATCATTTATTTATCTTTCCGCAGCCAGCTGCCTAAGATTTAAAATGTTCAACCGATAAACAAAATGCTCATGGTCACATCACTGCCACTCGTGAATCCTTACCTCATACCCATCTACTAACCCCCTCAAAACTCATGTGGTACTTTGTCGGAGAAGCAGTCGATTGGGCGGTCTCTATCACTCAAGTATCGGACTAACATTCCCATCCACTTCCCCGTGACCCTACCACTTGTCGTGGCCGGCGCCGGTATTGATCAGCATGATAGGGGCCTTTGAGAAGTTGCGAAGCGAGGAAAGATAGCACCCACTCATCTTCCACGGCTCGTGGATGTAACTTCTGGAGGTCCTGGTCAATAACGGAGTAGCAACTGCGGGTGGGCACCTATGCTTATGCTTAAATGTTTAAATGTTTAAATGTTTAAATGTTTAAATGTTTAAATGTTTAAATGTTTAAATGTTTAAATGTTTAAATGTTTAAATGTTTAAATGTTTAAATGTTTAAATGTTTAAATGTTTAAATGTTTAAATGTTTAAATGTTTAAATGTTTAAATGTTTAAATGTTTAAATGTTTAAATGTTTAAATGTTTAAATGTTTAAATGTTTAAATGTTTAAATGTTTAAATGTTTAAATGTTTAAATGTTTAAATGTTTAAATGTTTAAATGTTTAAATGTTTAAATGTTTAAATGTTTAAATGTTTAAATGTTTAAATGTTTAAATGTTTAAATGTTTAAATGTTTAAATGTTTAAATGTTTAAATGTTTAAATGTTTAAATGTTTAAATGTTTAAATGTTTAAATGTTTAAATGTTTAAATGTTTAAATGTTTAAATGTTTAAATGTTTAAATGTTTAAATGTTTAAATGTTTAAATGTTTAAATGTTTAAATGTTTAAATGTTTAAATGTTTAAATGTTTAAATGTTTAAATGTTTAAATGTTTAAATGTTTAAATGTTTAAATGTTTAAATGTTTAAATGTTTAAATGTTTAAATGTTTAAATGTTTAAATGTTAAATGTTTAAATGTTTAAATGTTTAAATGTTTAAATGTTTAAATGTTTTAATGTTTAAATGTTTAAATGTTTAAATGTTTAAATGTTTAAATGTTTAAATGTTTAAATGTTTAAATGTTTAAATGTTTAAATGTTTAAATGTTTAAATGTTTAAATGTTTAAATGTTTAAATGTTTAAATGTTTAAATGTTTAAACGTTAAATGTTTAAATGTTTAAATGTTTAAATGTTTAAATGTTTAAATGTTTAAATGTTTAAATGTTTAAATGTTTAAATGTTTAAATGTTTAAATGTTTAAATGTTTAAATGTTTAAATGTTTAAATGTTTAAATGTTTAAATGTTTAAATGTTTAAATGTTTAAATGTTTAAATGTTTAAATGTTTAAATGTTTAAATGTTTAAATGTTTAAATGTTTAAATGTTTAAATGTTTAAATGTTTAAATGTTTAAATGTTTAAATGTTTAAATGTTTAAGTGTTTAAATGTTTAAATGTTTAAATGTTTAAATGTTTAAATGTTTAAATGTTTAAATGTTTAAATGTTTAAATGTTTAAATGTTTAAATGTTTAAATCTTTAAATGTTTAAATGTTTTAATGTTTAAATGTTTTAATGTTTTAATGTTTTAATGTTTTAATGTTTAAATGTTTAAATGTTTAAATGTTAAAATGTTAAAATGTTAACATGTTTAAATGTTAAAATGTTTGTTCGAAGCACCGCGTAGAGCAGGAACAGAAGACCTCGTCCAGAACAGCAGCGCTTGGGAGCGCCAGCAAGTTCCAAACAACGGTTTTTTTTATTAACAAAATTAGCCACTGCCCGTTCGGGCCTGAATGCGAAGATGCACTGTTTTGTTGTTGTCTTGTGCGTAAGGCACACAGAAAATGGGACACACACAACACACAAATCTATCTATTGTCCACTCGACCTGCTGGTTGTAAGTCAGCTGCGAGTAGACTCTAGACTGGTCCAGAAATAAATAGTATTCGCGCAGACGTGCGCGAACATACTGCCCCCGCTGAAATGATGATTTCAGGAGTCGTTTGGTGGTTGAGGCGCCAGCTTCTTCGAAGTGTTGTAGATGTGGTCCTCGTTAGGTTGATCCGCACTTGTGGGAAACCTCGTGTCAGAACGCGCAGTGGTTCGTGACTGGCTGGAGTTGATCCTAGGTCGGAAACTCAGCTCGTGGTGAAGTTGATCCGCTGTGGGTAACCTTGGACCCGGCCGCGCTGGCCGAACTTGTTGAACGACGTGTCCCGGGTTGATCCTTGTGGAAACTTGGTGCGATGATTTGACCAGATGAATCCTTGTGGAAACCGTGAGCTCGATCGCCGCTGCGATGCATGTTGGTACCGGCGCGGCGCGTGTTACAGTTGGACCAGTCTATCCAACTGCTGCTGATGCCCAAGTGATGAAGTTGACTTGGGCTGGTTGCTTCGGCTGCTTGCTGGCCCGTCCTGGGTCCTGCTTACCGATCGATGTGATGATCGTCCACAATCTCCGAGTTCGCAGGTTCTATGACGATGAGCCGTATCGCCACGTCACGAAGAAGCCGTCCATTGCTTTGATCCGCCGTAGGTCCTGGATTTTGACGGACCCGCGATCGAAGTACAGGAGGTACAAGGTATACGTACCTGACACCGTAGTCGATTTTGAGAGCACCTTTATCTCTCGAGGCTTTACCTTTACGCCCGTCAGGTGTTCTTCCAGGTCGGAGATCGGGCGGTCCGGATATCCCTGAAAGACGATCTTCACTGGGACCTTCTCTGCAGGGTCAAATGTAAAGAATTTGAAGTTTCGCAACTTCAACTTCTTCACCACCAAGTCGAAATTCAGCTTCTTGTGTGTGATCACTTGCACAGAAGTTTTGCTAATTTTGAGACAATATTGGAGTCCCTCAAGCAACTCGTCAACATCGTCAGCCAACGTATCCAAAACAAAAATTGGAGGTGGTCGTCGTTCCTTCGGAGAGTTACACTTTTTCTGCTTTCCTTGCTTGCGCGCAAGTTCATCATCGTCATCGTCGTCGCCAGTACTGCTGCTGTCACTGGCGGTGTTGTTTTCTTCTCCACTCAGCATCTCAAATTCGTTGCTGGTGGGAACGTTGGAAGTGGTTGTTGTCGTAGTGCTGGTGGACTGCTGCTGCTGCTGCTGGCCAGAAGTGCTTCCAGATGCCCGGGTCGATTGTCTCGTCCGTACTGGGGACTCACGTGGACGGTATGACACGTGTAAAAATGAAGGATCGGTGACGTCACCGGGCACGCCCCCGTGCGCGATGGCGGTCGATGCGGCGTTGGTATGTTTACCTTTCTGCACTCTGCCGGTAGATGAACTTCGCGGGTTTTTCGAGGCCGCACTCGAACTGCCTCGGCCACGGCCGGCCGTTGGCATGCTGGAGGAGCAAACTCGCGGGTAATCAAGGTAAATTACGGCGAAAAAATCGAAAAGTTTGAAGAGCTCCGAATACTTGACTGTTGCTGGCTGGTGTTGCCAGTCCCGATGATGTTAAAATGTCAAAATGTCAAAATGTTTATGCGATTGCAACACTTTACAATAACTTCCATCGACGTTAAAAAATATTTGAAGGAAATAAAAATCAAAAACTGCAAAAAAAATAATATTTCCAAGCACGCTGTCATTCCGAACATCGTTGCGTAGTGCTTCTACTCGCCACCAGGATGCGTGCACGTTTCTGTCGAATCTCTCAATTCAACATTGTATCGTACACGAGAATTCACCCCAAATTCATCCAAAGATCGTTGCGCCCCAAGCGGCGGATATCGGCATAAGCCTCGCATTCAGCGATTATGTGAAAAAGGGCATTCAAAAATTACGTTACCCAATTAAATATTTGATAAATTATGCAAAATTGTTTTTTTATTGTTTAATTGTTATATTGTTTAATTGTTTAATTGTTTAATTGTTTAATTGTTTAATTGTTTAATTGTTTAATTGTTTAATTGTTTAATTGTTTAATTGTTTAATTGTTTAATTGTTTAATTGTTTAATTGTTTAATTGTTTAATTGTTTAATTGTTTAATTGTTTAATTGTTTAATTGTTTAATTGTTTAATTGTTTAATTGTTTAATTGTTTAATTGTTTAATTGTTTAATTGTTTAATTGTTTAATTGTTTAATTGTTTAATTGTTTAATTGTTTAATTGTTTAATTGTTTAATTGTTTAATTGTTTAATTGTTTAATTGTTTAATTGTTTAATTGTTTAATTGTTTAATTGTTTAATTGTTTAATTGTTTAATTGTTTAATTGTTTAATTGTTTAATTGTTTAATTGTTTAATTGTTTAATTGTTTAATTGTTTAATTGTTTAATTGTTTAATTGTTTAATTGTTTAATTGTTTAATTGTTTAATTGTTTAATTGTTTAATTGTTTAATTGTTTAATTGTTTAATTGTTTAATTGTTTAATTGTTTAATTGTTTAATTGTTTAATTGTTTAATTGTTTAATTGTTTAATTGTTTAATTGTTTAATTGTTTAATTGTTTAATTGTTTAATTGTTTAATTGTTTAATTGTTTAATTGTTTAGTTGTTTAATTGTTTAATTGTTTAATTGTTTAATTGTTTAATTGTTTAATTGTTTAATTGTTTAATTGTTTAATTGTTTAATTGTTTAATTGTTTAATTGTTAAATTGTTAAATTGTTAAATTGTTTAATTGTTTAATTGTTTAATTGTTAAATTGTTTAATTGTTTAATTGTTTAATTGTTTAATTGTTTAATTGTTTAATTGTTTAATTGTTTAATTGTTTAATTGTTTAATTGTTTAATTGTTTAATTGTTTAATTGTTTAATTGTTTAATTGTTTAATTGTTTAATTGTTTAATTGTTTAATTGTTTAATTGTTTAATTGTTTAATTGTTTAATTGTTTAATTGTTTAATTGTTTAATTGTTTAATTGTTTAATTGTTTAATTGTTTAATTGTTTAATTGTTTAATTGTTTAATTGTTTAATTGTTTAATTGTTTAATTGTTTAATTGTTTAATTGTTTAATTGTTTAATTGTTTAATTGTTTAATTGTTTAATTGTTTAATTGTTTAATTGTTTAATTGTTTAATTGTTTAATTGTTTAATTGTCTAATTGTTTAATTGTTTAATTGTTTAATTGTTTAATTGTTTAATTGTTTAATTGTTTAATTGTTTAATTGTTTAATTGTTTAATTGTTTAATTGTTTAATTGTTTAATTGTTTAATTGTTTAATTGTTTAATTGTTTAATTGTTTAATTGTTTAATTGTTTAATTGTTTAATTGTTTAATTGTTTAATTGTTTAATTGTTTAATTGTTTAATTGTTTAATTGTTTAATTGTTTAATTGTTTAATTGTTTAATTGTTTAATTGTTTAATTGTTTAATTGTTTAATTGTTTAATTGTTTAATTGTTTAATTGTTTAATTGTTTAATTGTTTAATTGTTTAATTGTTTAATTGTTTAATTGTTTAATTGTTTAATTGTTTAATTGTTTAATTGTTTAATTGTTTAATTGTTTAATTGTTTAATTGTTTAATTGTTTAATTGTTTAATTGTTTAATTGTTAAATTGTTTAATTGTTTAATTGTTAAATTGTTAAATTGTTTAATTGTTTAATTGTTTAATTGTTTAATTGTTTAATTGTTTAATTGATTAATTGTTTAATTGTTTAATTGTTTAATTGTTTAATTGTTTAATTGTTTAATTGTTTAATTGTTTAATTGTTTAATTGTTTAATTGTTTAATTGTTTAATTGTTTAATTGTTTAATTGTTTAATTGTTTAATTGTTTAATTGTTTAATTGTTTAATTGTTTAATTGTTTAATTGTTTAATTGTTTAATTGTTTAATTGTTTAATTGTTTAATTGTTTAATTGTTTAATTGTTTAATTGTTTAATTGTTTAATTGTTTAATTGTTTAATTGTTTAATTGTTTAATTGTTTAATTGTTTAATTGTTTAATTGTTTAATTGTTTAATTGTTTAATTGTTTAATTGTTTAATTGTTTAATTGTTTAATTGTTTAATTGTTTAATTGTTTAATTGTTTAATTGTTTAATTGTTTAATTGTTTAATTGTTTAATTGTTTAATTGTTTAATTGTTTAATTGTTTAATTGTTTAATTGTTTAATTGTTTAATTGTTACATTGTTACATTGTTACATTGTTTAATTGTTTAATTGTTTAATTGTTTAATTGTTTAATTGTTTAATTGTTTAATTGTTTAATTGTTTAATTGTTTAATTGTTTAATTGTTTAATTGTTTAATTGTTTAATTGTTTAATTGTTTAATTGTTTAATTGTTTAATTGTTTAATTGTTTAATTGTTTAATTGTTTAATTGTTTAATTGTTTAATTGTTTAATTGTTTAATTGTTTAATTGTTTAATTGTTTAATTGTTTAATTGTTTAATTGTTTAATTGTTTAATTGTTTAATTGTTTAATTGTTTAATTGTTTAATTGTTTAATTGTTTAATTGTTTAATTGTTTAATTGTTTAATTGTTTAATTGTTACATTGTTTAATTGTTTAATTGTTTAATTGTTTAATTGTTTAATTGTTTAATTGTTTAATTGTTTAATTGTTTAATTGTTTAATTGTTTAATTGTTTAATTGTTTAATTGTTTAATTGTTTAATTGTTTAATTGTTTAATTGTTTAATTGTTTAATTGTTCAATTGTTTAATTGTTTAATTGTTTAATTGTTTAATTGTTTAATTGTTTAATTGTTTAATTGTTTAATTGTTTAATTGTTTAATTGTTTAATTGTTTAATTGTTTAATTGTTTAATTGTTTAATTGTTTAATTGTTTAATTGTTTAATTGTTTAATTGTTTGATTGTTTAATTGTTTAATTGTTTAATTGTTTAATTGTTTAATTGTTTAATTGTTTAATTGTTTAATTGTTTAATTGTTTAATTGTTTAATTGTTTAATTGTTTAATTGTTTAATTGTTTAATTGTTTAATTGTTTAATTGTTTAATTGTTTAATTGTTTAATTGTTTAATTGTTTAATTGTTTAATTGTTTAATTGTTTAATTGTTTAATTGTTTAATTGTTTAATTGTTTAATTGTTTAATTGTTTAATTGTTTAATTGTTTAATTGTTTAATTGTTTAATTGTTTAATTGTTTAATTGTTTAATTGTTTAATTGTTTAATTGTTTAATTGTTTAATTGTTTAATTGTTTAATTGTTTAATTGTTTAATTGTTTAATTGTTTAATTGTTTAATTGTTTAATTGTTTAATTGTTTAATTGTTTAATTGTTTAATTGTTTAATTGTTTAATTGTTTAATTGTTTAATTGTTTAATTGTTTAATTGTTTAATTGTTTAATTGCTTGAAAAATTAAATTAAAATAAATTAAATTTAATTGTTTAAAATGTCAAAATGTCAAAATGTCAAAATGTCAAAATGTCAAAATGTCAAAATGTCAAAATGACAAAATGTCAAAATGTCAAAATGTCAAAATGTCAAAATGTCAAAATGTCAAAATGTCAAAATGTCAAAATGTCAAAATGTCAAAATGTCAAAATGTCAAAATGTCAAAATGTCAAAATGTCAAAATGTCAAAATGTCAAAATGTCAAAATGTCAAAATGTCAAAATGTCAAAATGTCAAAATGTCAAAATGTCAAGATGTCAAAATGTCAAAATGTCAAAATGTCAAAATGTCAAAATGTCAAAATGTCAAAATGTCAAAATGTCAAAATGTCAAAATGTCAAAATGTCAAAATGTCAAAATGTCAAAATGTCAAAATGTCAAAATGTCAAAATGTCAAAATGTCAAAATGTCAAAATGTCAAAATGTCAAAATGTCAAAATGTCAAAAATGATTCCGAGTTTGGCTCTTGGCGCGATTGGTCAAGTCTTTTTGGCGCAGTGCGCGTTTCGTTTCCTCTTGATTTTTTCGACTTTTCCGTCGTTTTTCTTCGAGCTCGGCTTGCGTGAAGGCGTCGCGACCGGTTTTCCGCGACGATCGCGATTGGGCGCGGGGTGCGTTACGCGGAAAAAGGTTTTTTCCGAGCAGTGCGGTTTTCGAACAGCGGCCAAGATGGCGGATCTTTGTTCCGCAAACGAGTTTTTTTGAAGAAGTGAAGTGGAAGGAAAAGAAACAAGAAGATCAGATTAAGAGCATAATTGCCGAAGGAGAGTTTTTGTGAAGGGGTTTAAAAAAAAAGTGAAAAGTGGGGGAAGTCTAGAGGGGGGTATTTTATAAAAAGGGCAAAGGAAAATCTAACAAATGAGCGCAGGAAAAGCAAAGAGCCAGCCAGCTGGGAGCACAGATAAACAGACCATGGTGACAAGATCCAGAATCCGCGTTCAACCTGGTGTCTCGAATGGCAAAGGAACGGTTGGGCAGCAGAGTTCATCATCCGCTGGTGCGAGTGGAAAAAATTCGGCTGCTAAGGTGATTGCCACAGGGAGCGGACCAGCTGCAGGGCAGAGCGGGCGTGGCGCCAAAGGAGCGGCGTCAAAAGTCGCCTACCTCGAACCGATCGACTTCGGGAAGGAGATTCCAACACAGCCCGCTGCTGTCGGCAAGCTGTTGCACGGAGCCGGTTTCGACAGATGCGAAGAAATCACCAAGATTGGGAGGTTCCGATACAAGGTGGATCTCAAGAGCGGGGAGGACTTCACCAGATTGTCGAAATTGAACCTGACCTCTGCCAACTTGAAGTTCTTCATGCCGGCAAGCCAAACGGAAACAATCTGCTTTGTGCGGAACGTTCCTTTGGACTTCGGAGATGAAGAGATGAAAGAGCAGATGGAGTGCGAGTTCCCGATCACCAAGGTTGAACGCATCATGCGGATGGGAAGGAATCAACAACTCGTCAAAACATCAAGCCTCAAGGTCACCGTCCAAGGGAAGGAAGTTCCGCGCGCGATAAAGATCTACGGCTGTGGCTTTCGGGCGGAACTCTACATCTTTCCGGTGAAACAGTGTTCTCTGTGCTGGAAGTTCGGGCATACCAAGAAGGTTTGTCGAGGGGAAGCAGCGTGCCAAAATTGTGGTGCTGTTGATTGCACCGATGAGTGTCCAAATCAAGCACGCTGCCGAAACTGCAAGAAGGGACACGGAGCTGCCGACAGGAACTGTCCAGAAAGAACCCGGAGGAAGGCAATCGTGCAGGAAATGGTCAAGAAGCGTATACCTTTTGCGGAGGCGGAGCAGGCCCTCGTCAAGACATCCAACGGGTTTGCGGCTCTGACGGAAGTGACGGCTCCTGGGATCACGGAAACGGTAGAAGCTGGCACCTCGTACTCGAGCGCGGTCAGGCGGCACGAGCGGCGTCAATCCATCTCCCGAGACTCTCGTTCGGACTATGATGACAGCTCGGCATCAGCCATCGGCGCAACCAAACAAACAGGCGAGGGAAGTCGATCTGTGGTCATGTTGGAGAATGTCCACAAAGCCACAGAATTCGAGGTCTTCATCGATCAGCTAAGGAAGCTCTTTCTCCAACACCAAAAGACCAAGGCGTGGCTGGCTCCTTTGATCCACCTACGAGACAAGATCACCAACACACTGAAAAACGGCACAACAGGCATCGAGTTAGACGCACTCCTAATACAAATCAGCACAGAGCTCAACAACATAATCGAGAACGAATCCAACAACATCGACGAACACAGAATAGAGAACCACAACAACAATGGGTAATAAAGTCCTAAATATCATTCAAATCAACATCCAAAGTCTGAGACCAATCGACAAAAAGGAAGAGCTCTACGCAAAAATAGTAAAGGATAAGGTCAACGCAGTTCTACTACAAGAAATCTGGCTGAAAGAGGCGGAGAATTTCAAGATGAAGAACTTCAAACTCGTCTCCAAAAGGCGTAAGGAAGGATACGGAGGAGTAGGAATTCTGCTGGAGGAAGACTTCCGGTACGAGGAGATCGACTTCCCGGAGCTTGGTCCCATGGAAGTTGTTGGAGTCAAGATCAAAAGTGGGTTTGATCCAGTAAATCTTGTTTCCGTTTACATTCCCCCAACAAGGGCTTTTTCCGGGGAAGTCAGAGATTCGCTCACGGGTTTCTTCGAGTTTCTTTCGGATCTGGAGGGAGAGTGCATTATCGGAGCAGATTTAAATGCACACCACGAATCTTGGAGCCCTAGCTTCCCACCATGTGCCAGAGGGCGGTTCTTGAAGCAGCAAGTTGATTTGTCAGATCTCGTCCTGAAGAACGACAAGTCGCCAACAACCATTCGCGGGCCGAATGAGAACGACTCTGCTGTAGACATCACTTTGGTGTCACCAAATCTGGCGTGGAAAACAACGTGGGAAGTCTTGAAGGAGGAGAATTTCGGCAGCATTCACTGTGCCATCGGAATCACTGTCAGCAGCAACATCCCGGTTGCTAATCGGACCACAAAGCGCATTAACAAATCAAAATTGGTGGAGCACCTGAGCACCATTCGGCCCCAGTTCATCTACTCCCCCGAAGAGATGGTGGACATACTCGATGAGGCGGTGGAAGCGTCGTCCTTCGTTGTGGCCAACAAAAAAGTCAATTTTTTGAAAAAATGGTGGAATGACGACATTAACAAGCTTTATGAAATCAAACGCCAAGCCCTGGCCAACTACAACGCGAACAAGACCCGCACCAACTACATCCAGGTCCAGAAAACGAGAGCGGAGTTCAAGAGGGAAGTTCGTCGAGTAAGGCGCAGGTACATCGCAGATCTCACGGACAAAATTGACGAAACAACGCCCTCCAAACACCTGTGGAACATCATAAAGGGTATCGACACTTCGCTTTCTGGATCACCCAGTAGGGCAGGAGTGCTGACGCTGACTAAGGGGAAGGAATTTATGAATCACTATTTTGGAGGTAAGCTCAAGTCCGTTGAAATGCCCGCAGCTGGGACCCCAGAGCTTCTGGAAGGATACGGCATGGCGCTTCAGGACGGAGAAATCTTTGGTGCGCTCCGAAGAACGAAGAAGTCCTCGGCCCCGGGAGAAAACAAGATCTCCTACGACGTTTTGCGACAACTTCCCCTCGACCTGCAGCTGAAGATCTCCGAGATGCTGAGCCGGGTGTTCGTGAGTGGGGAAATCCCGCCAAGGTGGAGAATAACGGACGTTAAACCCATACCAAAGAAGAACGCGGATCCGGAACTCCCAAACTCACGAAGGCCAATTGCCCTCATGAACGTGGAGATCAAGCTGATAAACGCGGCGGTCAAAAACCGGCTCGTGGAGATTGCAGAAATCAACAACCTCATCCCGGAGCTCTCTTTCGGTTTCCGGAAAAACAGGTCCGCCTCTACGTGTGTTGCGTACGTCGTCAACTCGGTGCACGAAGTCAAAGAGAACAACGAGGAGGTCATCGTAGCTTTCCTAGACGTAAAAATGGCTTACGACTCCGTCAACACTGGAAAACTGCTGCAGATTTTAGCTGAGATGGGGATACCTAGGAAGCTGGTGGCCTGGCTGTACGAGTACTTGAGGCATCGGGTCATGCGACTGGAAACTGAGGAAGGAGTAATAGAAGAGGTCGTCTCGGAAGGGCTTCCCCAGGGTTGTCCGGGTGCGCCGATCATGTACAATCTGTACACCGCGGCCCTCCACAAACTCAGCGGCGAGTCGTGCAAGCTGGTCCAGTTTGCGGATGACTTTGCGGTAATCGCAAAGGGAGCATCACTTGAACTAGCCGAGCAGCGTCTGAACACGTTCCTGAACCAACTAGCCTCCAAGCTGAGAGAGCTCGATCTCGAAATAAGTGCCCCAAAATCGGCCGTGATTGCGTTCACGGGCAAGCGCACCGATCACCTGAGGTTCAAAATTGAAGGTCAAGCAATCGAAGTCGTCAACACTCATGTCTATCTGGGCTTCACCATGGACCGGGCGCTCAGACACCGAAAGCACATTGAGATGGTCAGAGACAAAGGCGCGGAGAAACTTGGCCTGGTGAAGATGCTGGCTAGGAAAGCGGATGGCGCGAATCCGGAAACGCTGATCAAAGTGGGGAACGCGATGATCAGAAGCAGAATGGAATACGGTGCTTCCACCTACGGCAATGCGGCGAACACACACCTGAACAAGCTTCAAGTGCTCCAGAATTCGTACATCCGAGTGGCGATGAAGTACCTAAAGAGCACTCCGGTCCACGTACTGCTGGCAGAGACGGGGCAGTTACCGATGAAGCTACGGGTCGAAGCCTTAGCCAAAAAAGAACTGATCAGGAGCCTGTATCACCGAACCCCACTGCTGAAGATCTTGAGCGGTACTTTGGACAGAGAAATTCCAAACGGATCGTACCTCACAGAACTGGCTGACAAGCACGTTGACCTCGTGTACCAAGTTCACCCAGCCGACCGAGCGATTTCGAGAGAGACAAGGATGCGGTTCTTCACAAACTTCAGTTTGCGAGACGTTGTCTTCGCCGACCTCGGTGAAAAAAAAACGAAAAAGAACGAAACCAGCAGAGAGCAGTGGCAGCAGATTTTCAACGAGGTCGCGGCGACAAAGTACAAAGATCACAAAAAGCTCTACACGGACGCATCCAAGTCAGCTAGTGGCACTGCTCTGGCTGTTTTTGACGCTGAGGACAACACAACAACTGCGGAGAATATCAACAACAACTACTCGATCACGAACGCGGAACTAAGGGGAATACTGGATGCAGTGGTGCTGGCTAAGAAGAAGAAATACAAGAAAACCGTTATATTCACTGACTCAAAAAGCGGGTGCCAAAGCTTGACTAACAGCAAACTTCTACACGAAAACTTTATCATCTGGGACATCTACAAAGAAATCGAAAAGGCTCCTCGAGGCGCGATTAAAATCCAATGGGTTCCCAGCCACGTGGGAATCCGTGGGAATGAAGCAGCAGACGCAGCAGCACAAGGAAAATGTAACGACAAACAGACTGAGTTTATGGGCATAACGATGGGCGATGCTTGCGTCGCCAGCCAGAAGGAGATCTGGGAGGATTGGTCGCGAGAGTACAAGACAGCTTCTGAAACAAAAGGTCGATGGCACTACCAGCTGATGGAATCTCCAAGCCCCAAGATCTGGTTCAAAGGCCTCCTGCTAGGTCCCGCCCAGATCAAGCTGTTAAGCAGAATCCGCAGCGGACACACACTAACCAAAGATCGACGAGCGCTGTGGCGCTTAGAGGATGACAACCTGTGCGAACTGTGTCTTGAAGTTGAAGATCTTAAGCACTCACTATATTACTGCCCAAAGTACAACAACACACGTAGCAAGCACCATGTACTGGAGTACATGAAACCTTTGGAAGAAATATTAAAAGAACGCTGTGAAGAGAGCATGAAACAGATCTACAATTTCATCAAAGAATGCCGAATCCAAACATAACCAACTCAACCGACGACGCAAAACTCTGACACAAACCAACAACAACTAACAAGCCAACGGCGGCCAGATGGACCAACTGTGGTCTTAGCCTGTCTTTTGACAACCACAAAAAAAAAAAAAAAAAAAAAAAAAAAAATGTCAAAATGTTAAAATGTTCTGGTTTTTTTTGGGTATTATTTGTTATGTCACATTTTGACATTTTGACATTTTGACATTTTGACATTTTGACATTTTGACATTTTGACATTTTGACATTTTGACATTTTGACATTTTGACATTTTGACATTTTGACATTTTGACATTTTGACATTTTGACATTTTGACATTTTGACATTTTGACATTTTGACATTTTGACATTTTGACATTTTGACATTTTGACATTTTGACATTTTGACATTTTGACATTTTGACATTTTGACATTTTGACATTTTGACATTTTGACATTTTGACATTTTGACATTTTGACATTTTGACATTTTGACATTTTGACATTTTGACATTTTGACATTTTGACATTTTGACATTTTAAACAATTAAATTTAATTTATTTTAATTTAATTTTTCAAGCAATTAAACAATTAAACAATTAAACAATTAAACAATTAAACAATTAAACAATTAAACAATTAAACAATTAAACAATTAAACAATTAAACAATTAAACAATTAAACAATTAAACAATTAAACAATTAAACAATTAAACAATTAAACAATTAAACAATTAAACAATTAAACAATTAAACAATTAAACAATTAAACAATTAAACAATTAAACAATTAAACAATTAAACAATTAAACAATTAAACAATTAAACAATTAAACAATTAAACAATTAAACAATTAAACAATTAAACAATTAAACAATTAAACAATTAAACAATTAAACAATTAAACAATTAAACAATTAAACAATTAAACAATTAAACAATTAAACAATTAAACAATTTAACAATTAAACAATTAAACAATTAAACAATTTAACAATTTAACAATTTAACAATTAAACAATTTAACAATTTAACAATTTAACAATTAAACAATTAAACAATTAAACAATTAAACAATTAAACAATTAAACAATTAAACAATTAAACAATTAAACAATTAAACAATTAAACAATTAAACAACTAAACAATTAAACAATTAAACAATTAAACAATTAAACAATTAAACAATTAAACAATTAAACAATTAAACAATTAAACAATTAAACAATTAAACAATTAAACAATTAAACAATTAAACAATTAAACAATTAAACAATTAAACAATTAAACAATTAAACAATTAAACAATTAAACAATTAATTGTTAAATTGTTAAATTGTTTAATTGTTTAATTGTTTAATTGTTTAATTGTTTAATTGTTTAATTGATTAATTGTTTAATTGTTTAATTGTTTAATTGTTTAATTGTTTAATTGTTTAATTGTTTAATTGTTTAATTGTTTAATTGTTTAATTGTTTAATTGTTTAATTGTTTAATTGTTTAATTGTTTAATTGTTTAATTGTTTAATTGTTTAATTGTTTAATTGTTTAATTGTTTAATTGTTTAATTGTTTAATTGTTTAATTGTTTAATTGTTTAATTGTTTAATTGTTTAATTGTTTAATTGTTTAATTGTTTAATTGTTTAATTGTTTAATTGTTTAATTGTTTAATTGTTTAATTGTTTAATTGTTTAATTGTTTAATTGTTTAATTGTTTAATTGTTTAATTGTTTAATTGTTTAATTGTTTAATTGTTTAATTGTTTAATTGTTTAATTGTTTAATTGTTTAATTGTTTAATTGTTTAATTGTTTAATTGTTTAATTGTTTAATTGTTTAATTGTTTAATTGTTTAATTGTTACATTGTTACATTGTTACATTGTTACATTGTTTAATTGTTTAATTGTTTAATTGTTTAATTGTTTAATTGTTTAATTGTTTAATTGTTTAATTGTTTAATTGTTTAATTGTTTAATTGTTTAATTGTTTAATTGTTTAATTGTTTAATTGTTTAATTGTTTAATTGTTTAATTGTTTAATTGTTTAATTGTTTAATTGTTTAATTGTTTAATTGTTTAATTGTTTAATTGTTTAATTGTTTAATTGTTTAATCGTTTAATTGTTTAATTGTTTAATTGTTTAATTGTTTAATTGTTTAATTGTTTAATTGTTTAATTGTTTAATTGTTTAATTGTTACATTGTTTAATTGTTTAATTGTTTAATTGTTTAATTGTTTAATTGTTTAATTGTTTAATTGTTTAATTGTTTAATTGTTTAATTGTTTAATTGTTTAATTGTTTAATTGTTTAATTGTTTAATTGTTTAATTGTTTAATTGTTTAATTGTTTAATTGTTTAATTGTTTAATTGTTTAATTGTTCAATTGTTTAATTGTTTAATTGTTTAATTGTTTAATTGTTTAATTGTTTAATTGTTTAATTGTTTAATTGTTTAATTGTTTAATTGTTTAATTGTTTAATTGTTTAATTGTTTAATTGTTTAATTGTTTAATTGTTTAATTGTTTGATTGTTTAATTGTTTAATTGTTTAATTGTTTAATTGTTTAATTGTTTAATTGTTTAATTGTTTAATTGTTTAATTGTTTAATTGTTTAATTGTTTAATTGTTTAATTGTTTAATTGTTTAATTGTTTAATTGTTTAATTGTTTAATTGTTTAATTGTTTAATTGTTTAATTGTTTAATTGTTTAATTGTTTAATTGTTTAATTGTTTAATTGTTTAATTGTTTAATTGTTTAATTGTTTAATTGTTTAATTGTTTAATTGTTTAATTGTTTAATTGTTTAATTGTTTAATTGTTTAATTGTTTAATTGTTTAATTGTTTAATTGTTTAATTGTTTAATTGTTTAATTGTTTAATTGTTTAATTGTTTAATTGTTTAATTGTTTAATTGTTTAATTGTTTAATTGTTTAATTGTTTAATTGTTTAATTGTTTAATTGTTTAATTGTTTAATTGTTTAATTGTTTAATTGTTTAATTGTTTAATTGTTTAATTGTTTAATTGTTTAATTGTTTAATTGTTTAATTGTTTAATTGTTTAATTGTTTAATTGTTTAATTGCTTGAAAAATTAAATTAAAATAAATTAAATTTAATTGTTTAAAATGTCAAAATGTCAAAATGTCAAAATGTCAAAATGTCAAAATGTCAAAATGACAAAATGTCAAAATGTCAAAATGTCAAAATGTCAAAATGTCAAAATGTCAAAATGTCAAAATGTCAAAATGTCAAAATGTCAAAATGTCAAAATGTCAAAATGTCAAAATGTCAAAATGTCAAAATGTCAAAATGTCAAAATGTCAAAATGTCAAAATGTCAAAATGTCAAGATGTCAAAATGTCAAAATGTCAAAATGTCAAAATGTCAAAATGTCAAAATGTCAAAATGTCAAAATGTCAAAATGTCAAAATGTCAAAATGTCAAAATGTCAAAATGTCAAAATGTCAAAATGTCAAAATGTCAAAATGTCAAAATGTCAAAATGTCAAAATGTCAAAATGTCAAAATGTCAAAATGTCAAAATGTCAAAATGTTCTGGTTTTTTTTGGGTATTATTTGTTATGTCACATTTTGACATTTTGACATTTTGACATTTTGACATTTTGACATTTTGACATTTTGACATTTTGACATTTTGACATTTTGACATTTTGACATTTTGACATTTTGACATTTTGACATTTTGACATTTTGACATTTTGACATTTTGACATTTTGACATTTTGACATTTTGACATTTTGACATTTTGACATTTTGACATTTTGACATTTTGACATTTTGACATTTTGACATTTTGACATTTTGACATTTTGACATTTTGACATTTTGACATTTTGACATTTTGACATTTTGACATTTTGACATTTGGACATTTTAAACAATTAAATTTAATTTATTTTAATTTAATTTTTCAAGCAATTAAACAATTATTCAATTAAACAATTAAACAATTAAACAATTAAACAATTAAACAATTAAACAATTAAACAATTAAACAATTAAACAATTAAACAATTAAACAATTAAACAATTAAACAATTAAACAATTAAACAATTAAACAATTAAACAATTAAACAATTAAACAATTAAACAATTAAACAATTAAACAATTAAACAATTAAACAATTAAACAATTAAACAATTAAACAATTAAACAATTAAACAATTAAACAATTAAACAATTAAACAATTAAACAATTAAACAATTAAACAATTAAACAATTAACAATTAAACAATTAAACAATTAAACAATTAAACAATTAAACAATTAAACAATTAAACAATTAAACAATTAAACAATTAAACAATTAAACAATTAAACAATTAAACAATTAAACAATTAAACAATTAAACAATTAAACAATTAAACAATTAAACAATTAAACAATTAAACAATTAAACAATTAAACAATTAAACAATTAAACAATTAAACAATTAAACAATTAAACAATTAAACAATTAAACAATTAAACAATTAAACAATTAAACAATTAAACAATTAAACAATTAAACAATTAAACAATTAAACAATTAAACAATTAAACAATTAAACAATTAAACAATTAAACAATTAAACAATTAAACAATTAAACAATTAAACAATTAAACAATTAAACAATTAAACAATTAAACAATTAAACAATTAAACAATTAAACAATTAAACAATTAAACAATTAAACAATTAAACAATTAAACAATTAAACAATTAAACAATTAAACAATTAAACAATTAAACAATTAAACAATTAAACAATTAAACAATTAAACAATTAAACAATTAAACAATTAAACAATTAAACAATTAAACAATTAAACAATTAAACAATTAAACAATTAAACAATTAAACAATTAAACAATTAAACAATTAAACAATTAAACAATTAAACAATTAAACAATTAAACAATTAAACAATTAAACAATTAAACAATTAAACAATTAAACAATTAAACAATTAAACAATTAAACAATTAAACAATTAAACAATTAAACAATTAAACAATTAAACAATTAAACAATTAAACAATTAAACAATTAAACAATTAAACAATTAAACAATTAAACAATTAAACAATTAAACAATTAAACAATTAAACAATTAAACAATTAAACAATTAAACAATTAAACAATTAAACAATTAAACAATTAAACAATTAAACAATTAAACAATTAAACAATTAAACAATTAAACAATTAAACAATTAAACAATTAAACAATTAAACAATTAAACAATTAAACAATTAAACAATTAAACAATTAAACAATTAAACAATTAAACAATTAAACAATTAAACAATTAAACAATTAAACAATTAAACAATTAAACAATTAAACAATTAAACAATTAAACAATTAAACAATTAAACAATTAAACAATTAAACAATTAAACAATTAAACAATTAAACAATTAAACAATTAAACAATTAAACAATTAAACAATTAAACAATTAAACAATTAAACAATTAAACAATTAAACAATTAAACAATTAAACAATTAAACAATTAAACAATTAAACAATTAAACAATTAAACAATTAAACAATTAAACAATTAAACAATTAAACAATTAAACAATTAAACAATTAAACAATTAAACAATTAAACAATTAAACAATTAAACAATTAAACAATTAAACAATTAAACAATTAAACAATTAAACAATTAAACAATTAAACAATTAAACAATTAAACAATTAAACAATTAAACAATTAAACAATTAAACAATTAAACAATTAAACAATTAAACAATTAAACAATTAAACAATTAAACAATTAAACTATTAAACAATTAAACAATTAAACAATTAACAATTAACAATAATAATAATTAAACAATTAAACAATTAAACAATTAAACAATTAAACAATTAAACAATTAAACAATTAAACAATTAAACAATTAAACAATTAAACAATTAAACAATTAAACAATTAAACAATTAAACAATTAAACAATTAAACAATTAAACAATTAAACAATTAAACAATTAAACAATTAAACAATTAAACAATTAAACAATTAAACAATTAAACAATTAAACAATTAAACAATTAAACAATTAAACAATTAAACAATTAAACAATTAAACAATTAAACAATTAAACAATTAAACAATTAAACAATTAAACAATTAAACAATTAAACAATTAAACAATTAAACAATTAAACAATTAAACAATTAAACAATTAAACAATTAAACAATTAAACAATTAAACAATTAAACAATTAAACAATTAAACAATTAAACAATTAAACAATTAAACAATTAAACAATTAAACAATTAAACAATTAAACAATTAAACAATTAAACAATTAAACAATTAAACAATTAAACAATTAAACAATTAAACAATTAAACAATTAAACAATTAAACAATTAAACAATTAAACAATTAAACAATTAAACAATTAAACAATTAAACAATTAAACAATTAAACAATTAAACAATTAAACAATTAAACAATTAAACAATTAAACAATTAAACAATTAAACAATTAAACAATTAAACAATTAAACAATTAAACAATTAAACAATTAAACAATTAAACAATTAAACAATTAAACAATTAAACAATTAAACAATTAAACAATTAAACAATTAAACAATTAAACAATTAAACAATTAAACAATTAAACAATTAAACAATTAAACAATTAAACAATTAAACAATTAAACAATTAAACAATTAAACAATTAAACAATTAAACAATTAAACAATTAAACAATTAAACAATTAAACAATTAAACAATTAAACAATTAAACAATTAAACAATTAAACAATTAAACAATTAAACAATTAAACAATTAAACAATTAAACAATTAAACAATTAAACAATTAAACAATTAAACAATTAAACAATTAAACAATTAAACAATTAAACAATTAAACAATTAAACAATTAAACAATTAAACAATTAAACAATTAAACAATTAAACAATTAAACAATTAAACAATTAAACAATTAAACAATTAAACAATTAAACAATTAAACAATTAAACAATTAAACAATTAAACAATTAAACAATTAAACAATTAAACAATTAAACAATTAAACAATTAAACAATTAAACAATTAAACAATTAAACAATTAAACAATTAAACAATTAAACAATTAAACAATTAAACAATTAAACAATTAAACAATTAAACAATTAAACAATTAAACAATTAAACAATTAAACAATTAAACAATTAAACAATTAAACAATTAAACAATTAAACAATTAAACAATTAAACAATTAAACAATTAAACAATTAAACAATTAAACAATTAAACAATTAAACAATTAAACAATTAAACAATTAAACAATTAAACAATTAAACAATTAAACAATTAAACAATTAAACAATTAAACAATTAAACAATTAAACAATTAAACAATTAAACAATTAAACAATTAAACAATTAAACAATTAAACAATTAAACAATTAAACAATTAAACAATTAAACAATTAAACAATTAAACAATTAAACAATTAAACAATTAAACAATTAAACAATTAAACAATTAAACAATTAAACAATTAAACAATTAAACAATTAAACAATTAAACAATTAAACAATTAAACAATTAAACAATTAAACAATTAAACAATTAAACAATTAAACAATTAAACAATTAAACAATTAAACAATTAAACAATTAAACAATTAAACAATTAAACAATTAAACAATTAAACAATTAAACAATTAAACAATTAAACAATTAAACAATTAAACAATTAAACAATTAAACAATTAAACAATTAAACAATTAACAATTAAACAATTAAACAATTAAACAATTAAACAATTAAACAATTAAACAATTAAACAATTAAACAATTAAACAATTAAACAATTAAACAATTAAACAATTAAACAATTAAACAATTAAACAATTAAACAATTAAACAATTAAACAATTAAACAATTAAACAATTAAACAATTAAACAATTAAACAATTAAACAATTAAACAATTAAACAATTAAACAATTAAACAATTAAACAATTAAACAATTAAACAATTAAACAATTAAACAATTAAACAATTAAACAATTAAACAATTAAACAATTAAACAATTAAACAATTAAACAATTAAACAATTAAACAATTAAACAATTAAACAATTAAACAATTAAACAATTAAACAATTAAACAATTAAACAATTAAACAATTAAACAATTAAACAATTAAACAATTAAACAATTAAACAATTAAACAATTAAACAATTAAACAATTAAACAATTAAACAATTAAACAATTAAACAATTAAACAATTAAACAATTAAGCAATTAAACAATTAAACAATTAAACAATTAAACAATTAAACAATTAAACAATTAAACAATTAAACAATTAAACAATTAAACAATTAAACAATTAAACAATTAAACAATTAAACAATTAAACAATTAAACAATTAAACAATTAAACAATTAAACAATTTAACAATATAACAATTAAACAATAAAAAAACAATTTTGCATAATTTATCAAATATTTAATTGGGTAACGTAATTTTTGAATGCCCTTTTTCACATAATCGCTGAATGCGAGGCTTATGCCGATATCCGCCGCTTGGGGCGCAACGATCTTTGGATGAATTTGGGGTGAATTCTCGTGTACGATACAATGTTGAATTGAGAGATTCGACAGAAACGTGCACGCATCCTGGTGGCGAGTAGAAGCACTACGCAACGATGTTCGGAATGACAGCGTGCTTGGAAATATTATTTTTTTTGCAGTTTTTGATTTTTATTTCCTTCAAATATTTTTTAACGTCGATGGAAGTTATTGTAAAGTGTTGCAATCGCATAAACGAATCGAATGATGTATAAATCATAGAGGCTGAGTTAATTTTTCATGTTTTTTCCTCAAATTTACCAAAAAGATCTTTTGAAAAATTGATTTAAATAAGATTTATTTGATTGATAATGCTCCTTATGTTTGTATTATTGATCGAACAAACTATAAGAGTCATATTACAGCATAATTACAATAATTTTCTCAAAAAATTGCTAGTTATTCGAATTTTTCCAAAAATTTCCAAAAAATCACCAAAATGCCTTTTTGAGGTCAATATTTTGGTCAAACGGGAAGAAAAGTAAAGTTTAAACACTTTTACATAATATTTCATCATTACTTTTAACTTTTGCAACATTTAACTCAAGTTATCCAAAATATCGATAATCTTTTCAGAAAAATCGTTTAAATAAAATACCAGTCACAATTAATCACTACAAATCACCACGCATTATGATCGTTAGCGAAATTGCCACACTTTGCAATACCCCACTTTTCTGAAAATGCTTGATTTTTCATTATAAACGCGATTTTTCCCTAAAAACTGCTCAAACTGTATGGGGGCTGTCATTCCGAACACCGCTGGAACAACAGCGAACCTAGCGGAAAAAACGTCGTCGAATTCTTCAATTGTGTATGGTAACTTTGGTTGCCTTTCCACCGAATCCGACTCCAAAAACAACTCCTTTACCAATGTTGATGAAAATTCGCCGACTTCGATTCGATATTTTGAAAAATCAATTTATTTCACATGAACAATAAACACGAAATTTAATTCTAGCATGATTTTTCCATGATTTTTATTCGTTTTGATAGTTTTTAACATATACTTAAATCACAGTTGCTAAACTTACTCTAATGTAAAATCACGTAAAATATCTTCTATTAAGAGAACTTAATTTACACGGTGATTGTTTTGTTTGTATATGGGTGGTAGTTTTTATGCTCTGAATTTTTGCTCTAATTTCTCTTTGTTATAGTATAGTGAGACACGCTGATTTAAAACCTGTAAATGAACTGAACATAATAGTTGCTTATACTTGATGTTGCGAGCGATTTTGGTTTTCGCTATTGGAGCTATCATGAGAGGTTGTACAATGTACATGCTTTAAATTCTAGGTTGTCATTTAATTTGCTATGTGAGTTATCTACACGTTTAGACATAATTAATGTTATTTTTATTGAATGAACTTGAGCTCATTTCGAATAAGTGTGTGCTTCTATGTACAGAAAATCTAGACTAAACAATCTTTTCTCTTATGTAGTTTATTTTGTATAATTATACAGCAATTCCCCACGAAAACAGTATGATCCGAAAAAAAAATTCTCCGATCGGGCTCATTTTTTTTCTGGGAGTTCCTTGGCCGAAATTATTAGACTCGTATTTTTTTGTTTGGCCATTAGGGCGACCAACGCCGAGTTAGGGTGGTCCGAAAAATGGCTATTTTTGTCGATTTTTGCAAAAACCACATTTTTTTATTCAAAAATGAAAAAAAATGAAAGGGTACCGTCAGTGGGGTGACATTGGGTCAAAGTATTTTTTTTACGGATTTTACCAATTCTTAGGTACTTCTCAATGAAACTAAATTATGTTAAAAGGGACAAGGGACACTTTAAGATGACTTTGCTGAAAAATTCTCGTTCCTAGTACAAATCCTGTCATTTTAGCAGCTGTCTAAAGATGAGGTACGTTTTTGACCAAAAATGACCTCTCGAAAACCCAACTTTTTTAAATCTTTGTTGGAATTGATCTAAGAGTACAGTCATCCCACATATTCGGAACACCCACAAATTCGGAACACTTTTGTGGTAATTTGTCAATAACAAGCCAAATGCAGCTTTTCTGTCGACCCTACTATTTTTAGGACCATTATTTGGACATTCTCTTGCTATTTCTCTAGTAAAAGTAGTACTTTTTGAACAAAAAACCTTATTTCAAGACTATGTTATCCAGAGCAGAAAAACTCTGCCTCCAAATTGCCTGTTCCATGATTGTGGGATGTTATTGTGCCTCCCACAATTGTGGAACACCTGAATTTAACTGATATTTTTTTACAAAAAAGTTATCAGACCATGGTTAAAACATCACTAAGCTTGAGTTTCATTGGTTTCAGTGTGTGAAGACATTATTTTGTTACAAATATGGACTCCTGGAGAGAACTAAAGTTTGTTTACATCCGTAAGAAAAAAGTGTTCCGAATTTGTGGTTTTCAAGGGTCAAAGTTTTTCTTCAACAGCATGATTTAAAAGTAAAAATACTGCAAGTTTGATACAGCATTCGAAAGATCGCAAGAAAAGCTTTCAAATAAAGGTAGAAGCGAATCATTAAGTTAAATTATCGATTTTCTATGATTTTTTGAACATTGGCCGATCTGTAAACTGTTCCGAATATGAGGGATAACTGTACCCAAATGATTGAAAATCTCTACTTCAAACATTTTAGCATGTCAATACGATTCTCTCGAACAAGAAACACTGTTGGGTGACTTGTTTTTACAAAAAAACAAAAACAAAAAAGAAAAACAAATTATTCGCTCTACAGCATAGCCTTGGCGTTCTCGATTGCGAGATTCCTTTTCGGAACTAGGTGTCCGAAGAATGTTGATTGTTCAGACAATTGAAAACCTTCTTTTACACCTTAGCTTCCATCCACCCCGGGATTCGAACTGACTTTTGGTTTGTTAGTCCAACTGCCTACCAGCGACTCCACCGAGGCAGGACTCAGGGAGACGACTTCTACACCTGGAGTGAGCTAACGACCTAACCTTTTTTAGGTTAGTCCGGGGCCAACATGTACATGTGGGTCTCGTGGCGCAGGGGTAGCGGCTTCGGCTGCTGATCCCGATGATGCTATGAGACGCGGGTTCGATTCCCGCCTTATCCACTGAGCTTCTATCGGATGGTGAAGTAAAACGTCGGTCCCGGTTTCTCCTGTCTCGTCAGAGGCGCTGGAGCAGAAATCCCACGTTAGAGGAAGGCCATGCCCCGGGGGGCGTAGTGCCAATAGTTTCGTTTTTTCATGTAGGGGAGAGTGGGGAGACTTGATCCCCTTTTTTTTGTATCGCACATAACTCTGTCAATTTCTGACAAAACTATAAACTTTTTGCATGAATTGAAAGCTTAAACATTCATCTATGTTTGGCTAATAAGGATATTTCATCAGATGAACTCTTCGAATCATGCCAAGCGTTTTAAAAAAATATTTTAAACCGGCATTTTAAAAATGTTAGGGGTAACTTGATCCCCCTTTCAACATTTTGAAGAAATCTTAAGCAAAATGTTTCTTATTCATCCAAACTTTTTATTTTCTATAAATTACAGCAATTTCACATAAAACCTGTACGTTTGTGTTCAAAATATAACAAGTTTATTATGTTAAATATTTAAAAACTTAAAATTTTCTTTTTTAGACCAAAATTGAGCATGTTTACAAAAGCTGGTCATTTTTGTTTACAAAAGTTTTGAAAAATGGTTCAAACTGCAGTAAGTTATGTACAACTATACTAAAGGAAACTATGTATGAAAACCCAGCTCAATTAATTAATCTTGAGGCTGATTCCAGTGACTGTAAAAATGCAGGAACCAAGTCTCCCTAAACGCACTTTTTTAAACAATTGATTGTAAAAATAGTATGACGATAAATTTAACATCAAATGCGTAAGGGTTTTGGAGTTGATAAGTTTATCAAACAATTCATGTATAAAAAATATTTTTTTGAATAATTTTTGAGTGTTTTCTATACATATCAATACAAAGAAAAAGAGATCTCTTGGAAGTTTTTTGCAGCTCGTTTTAGAAAAATGTGTGTAACTGAATCTAAACATTTTTTAAATTTTTTCTTTGTTTTCTACAATGAGTTTTAGTTGATTTCGCACAACTTTCTAGAACAAAGCTAATTGTTTTACCCACATGCTGACGAGATACAGGCTTGGGATCAAGTGTCCCCGGGGATCAAGTCTCCCCACTCTCCCCTACTTCCCGTCCGACGGAAGGCGTGATCAGACAAATCTCGTCTCGGAAAATGCCACCGGGACCTTCTGGGATCGAACCCAGGCCGACTGGGTGAGAGGCAATCACGCTTACCCCTACACCGCGGGTCCCGGTTTTTACACCCAACCGGCGGTCGCATGATTGTGATACATGGCGGCATGAAAGTATATCAGAATCTGCATGAAATCTGTCCTCGTGCACTTTTTGCGATATAGGGGTATGACATTTTTGCCCGTTACCGACAATTATCGACATTACCGACGGCTGAATGATTGTATTGCAGAAAAAAATCTTAACAGAACGAGGATTGACCCATCAACTTCTAGGTTGCTGATCCGACACGCTACCACCGCGCCATGGACGCTTGATGAATTGTGAGAGACAGAACGCGAACATATTGTTCTCTCTGGAGTGTTGCTCGAGGACGCGCCAGCGTTATATGCAATTAACTGCAGATCGCTGACATGTTTACACGCGGGCAAAATTGAGCTTTGAGCTTGCTGCAAAATCTGTTATAAAATGTAACAATTTCTGCAGCAAATCCACTGTTGCAGATTTTGAGATATATTTTTCGTTTGGGTGTAAAAAAGTAGTAATCCAGCTGCGTGTAAAAGGCCTGGGTGTAAAATAAATATTGCATTATTTTATGCAATTTTATGTAATTTTACACCCTAAAATATGTAGCCCATCAGTATGGGAAACATACTTGACCGAAATGTCAAGCCCATATATGCGTTCATCCTTTCAGCTTTACATCGGTCTGATGGCCGAGTGGGCTAAGGCGCCAGTCCTTACTGTTGGTGCTAGGTTTGAATCCCATCGGTTGCAACTTTTTTTTTGCGTTTGCAAAAGTTGTACATGTAGTGTGTAATATTAAGTGTTTATTTTGACGAAGGTGATGTGCACGCTTTTGTATGCGATTTTACCATCGGAATTTTTGCTGTGTAGCAAGCGAGAACCTGTATATCGCTTGTGCGTACTATTATTTTTCAACACAGTTTAAAATTCAAGTGTTTGGCTATTGAAATTATTTGATGGCAAAATACCGCAATTTCGAGTGTTTTGCGATTGATATTTGAGTGCTCTGTACTGCAGGGTCAGATCATGTGCGAAACACTTCGATGCGCTGTGTGAGTTTTGCTCAGTGTAATTCATACAAACTAGTGACAAATCAGCTGGGAGCAAACCGGGAAACAAAGTTTAAAGGTTTAAACTGCCGTTCTACGTATAATTGTCCCACGTTCAAAAAAGTGCAACTGAGAAAAAAGGATTGAAATTTTTCGACCGATTTTTGTGTTTCTACGCATACTTGTCCGCATACTTTTCACATATGGGTCATTCCATCTAAAGCGGAACAGAATTTGAAAATTATTTACTCCGATTCTGCTCAAATTTGGCAGGGCTGTTGATACTATGAAAAACATGCAAGAATCTCGAGTTTTCTACAAATCACCTCCTCAAAAAAAAAAAAACGATTTTTTGGCGATTTTTGAGCGGCGATAGCTCAGTAACCACAAATCTTAGAAGGACGAAGACTCAATTTCGAAGAAAATTGGACGTAGAATCCATTTCTTAGATTAACATATGTTTTCTACCTGTATTGCGCAATTGAAAACTTTAAATGGACGAAGCTCGGGACGTGGAATTGCAGGTCTCTCAGATTTGACGGGAGTATCCGCATACTTTCCGACATATTGAGGGTCCGCAAGTTCAGCATCGTAGCGCTGCAGGAGGTTGGCTGGATAGGCGCGGAAGAGGTACAAGCGTACCCAAGGATTGGCTGTACAATCTACCAGAGCCGCGGCGAAAAAAAGAGGCTGGGGACAGCCTTTATAGTGCTGGGCGAAATGCGCGATCGCGTGATTGGGTGGACCCCGCTCACCGACCGAATGTGCGTGCTGAGGATTAAAGGCCGTTTCTTCAACATTAGCATCATAAACGTGCACAGCCCGCACTCAGGAAGCGAAGATGACGACAAGGACGCATTTTACGAGCAGCTGAACTGGACGTACAACAGCTGCCCAAAACATGACGTCAAAATCGTCATCGGAGATTTTAACGCTCAGGTTGGCCAGGAGGAGGAATTCAGACCGGTGATAGGAAAGTTCAGCGCCCACGTACGCACGAACGAAAACGGCCTGCGACTGATCGACTTCGCCACCTCCAAAAACATGGCCGTACGAAGTACCTGCTTCCAGCACAACCTCCGAGACAAGTACACCTGGAGATCACCGCAAGGAACGGAATCGCAAATCGACCACGTCGTAATCGACGGTAGACACTTCTCCGACATCATCGACGTCAGGACCTATCGCGGCGCCAACGTCGACTCGGACCACTATCTGGTGATGGTGAAAATGCGCCAACGACTTTCCCTGGCGAAAAGCGTTCGGTACCGCCGCCCTCCGCGGTTGGATCTGGAGCGGCTTAAGTTACCGGAAGTCGCATCCCGGTACGCGCATTCGCTGGAGGCTGCGTTGCCAGGGGAGGGTGAGCTGTTGGAAGCTCCCCTCGAGGACTGCTGGAGGAGCGTCAAGGCAGCCATCACCAACGCAGCGGAAAGCACCATCGGATTTGTGCAACGAGGACGACGGAACGATTGGTTCGACGAGGAGTGTCGAGCGATTTTGGAGGAGAAGAATGCAGCACGGAGGGCAATGCTGCAGTACAATCTCCGTGATTACGAGGAGGCGTATGGACAGAAGCGAAGGCAGCAGCACCAACTCTTCCGAGCAAAAGTGCGCCACCAGGAAGAGTTGGAGTTTGAGGACATGGAGCAGCTGCATCGCTCAAACGAAACGCGCAAGTTCTACAAGAAGCTCAACGGATCCCGCAACGGCTTCACGCCGCGAGTCGAAATGTGCCGGGATAAAAATGGAGCTATCTTGACGAACGAGCGTGAGGTGATTGACAGGTGGAAGCAGCACTTCGATGAACACCTGAATGGCGCAGAAGCAGAGGCAGGGGTCCAAGGCGGCAGGAGAGAGGACTTCATCGGTACAGCGGGAGAAGGAGAGGAGCCAGTTCCCACGATGAGGGAAGTTAAGGATGCCATCAAGAAGCTGAAGAACAACAAAGCAGCGGGTAAGGATGGTATCGGTGCGGAACTCATCAAGATGGGCCCGGAGAAGCTGGCGTCCTGTCTGCACCGACTGATAGTCAGGATCTGGGAGTCAGAACAGCTACCGGAGGAGTGGAAAGAGGGAGTAATATGCCCGATCTACAAGAAGGGGGACAAGTTAGATTGTGAGAACTACCGTGCCATCACAATCCTCAACGCGGCCTACAAAGTGTTCTCCCAGATCCTCTTCAGCCGCCTATCGCCAATAGCGGAAGGTTTTGTTGGAAGTTATCAAGCCGGATTCGTCATGGGGAGATCAACAACCGACCAAATCTTCACTGTGCGACAAATCCTCCAAAAGTGTCGCGAGTACCAAGTCCCCACGCACCACCTTTTCATCGACTTCAAAGCCGCGTACGACTCAGTCGATCGCGAAGAGCTATGGAAAATTATGGACGAGAACGGTTTTCCCGGGAAGCTGATCAGACTGATCAAGATGACGATGGATGGGGCTAGGTGCTGTGTGAAGATATCGGGTGCGGAATCGGACTCGTTCACTTCACTTGGGGGGCTTCGGCAAGGCGATGGGATCTCTTGTCTCTGTTTCAATGTCGTGCTAGAAGGTGTTATGAGACGAGCGGGCTTCAATATGCGGGGCACGATCTTCAGCAAGTCCAACCAGTTCATCTGCTTCGCCGACGACATGGACATTGTTGGCAGAACGTTCAAGGCGGTTGCGGATGCGTACACCGACTTGAAGCGGGAAGCAGAGAAGGTTGGGCTAAGGGTGAATGTGGCGAAGACAAAGTACCTGCTGGCAGGAGGAACCGAGTCCCTTAGGGCTCGCATTGGACCAAGCGTTACAATCGACGGGGACGAATTCGAGGTGGTGGAGGAGTTTGTATACCTCGGATCGTTGGTGACGTCGGACAACAGCTGCAGCAGGGAAATTCGGAGGCGCATCATCGCTGGAAGTCGTGCCTATTTCGGCCTTCACAAGAGCCTAAGGTCCCGGAAATTCTCCCTACATACGAAGTGTTCCATCTACAAGTCGCTGATAAGACCGGTCGTCCTCTACGGGCACGAGACGTGGACAATGCTCGAAGAGGACTTACGAGCGCTAAGCGTCTTCGAACGTCGAGTGCTAAGGACCATCTTTGGCGGCGTATATGAGAACGACGGATGGCGGCGGAGAATGAACCACGAACTTGCACAACTCTACAACGAACCAAGCATCCGGAAAGTCGCGAAGGCTGGCCGGTTGCAGTGGGCGGGTCATGTTGCAAGGATGCCGGAACGAGCCGACCAATTGAGCCAACGGAACCAGAAGATCAATCCTGCGAAGTTGGTGTTTGTGTCGGAGCCGGTAGGAACAAGACGTAGGGGGGTGCAACGTGCGAGGTGGGTGGACCAAGTGGAGAGCGATTTAGAAAGTGTGGGTGCGCCGCGAAATTGGAGAAATGCAGCCATGGACCGAGCTTGTTGGCGGAGAATCGTGCAGCAGGCCAAGCTAATGGTGTAGCGCCAATAAAAGTAAAAAGTAAAAAAGTAAAGTAAATGGACGTACCGCTAACTGGGGTCAATCGGAACAAATGGGGCGAATTGGGACAGCAGTTTTAACCATGTTGGAGCACAATATTTTGATTTTTCTGATTTTTGAACGGCGATAGCTCAGGAACCACAAATCTTAGAAGGACGAAGACGCAATTTCGAAGAAAATTGGACGTAGAATCCATTTCTTAGATTAACATATGTTTTCTACCTGTATTGCGCAATTGAAAACTTTAAATGGACGTACCGTAAACTGGGGTCAATCGGAACAAATGGGGCGAATTGGGACAGCAGTTTTAACCATGTTGGAGCACAATATTTTGATTTTTCTGGTTGGTTTCGGTTAGAACAGACTCAGGCCAACAAAATGTGTACATCCGTTTCCAAATTTAAAAGCTTTAAGTGCTCTAAAAACTGCTGTCCCTTTTCAGACTGTAGTCCCGATTCACCCCAGATTACGATATCTCAAAACAGCCCATTTTTTATTTGACCTCTCCATCGTATTCCCCTGCGTAACGTGATTTTCGAAATATCCCACTTTGTTTACATCTACAAAGTAGGAGTATGTTCAAGCACAAGCATGACTTTTTTCTTACTGGTAAATGAACTGTTTTATAATCAGTAGTATGTGTTTTATTTTGTCTAGTTTCTTACATTTTTGCAGGAAAATTGTCGCGTTTCGATCGGTTAGAAAAGATTTTTCTTTTTACGGGTGACGAAGAATTGCGGCGAGACTGTAATTCTGCGATGTCGCTGATATATTCCCTGGCTAATTTTTTAATCCTGCAGCTCTTCCTGATCCAGCGAAAAAACATCGCTAATTCTAGCGAAGCTGATCCAACAAACAGAAAGGATTTTCACTAAACCAGGTTTTCAAATGGAATAAAACAATCGAGACAGCTTCTGGATGGATACAACCGCCTCGATTACATAAACAAACTTCCATTCATAATTATAAAAAAAATACGATCTCGCCTTCAATTTTCTTAAGGTCTCTTGACTTCAACCCCAGGTCCTCAAAAGCCATACATTTTGGTGAGATTTAGAAAACTTCAATTTTCGTGTTTCTTTTTTTTAAGCGGCTCTATCTCAGCAACCCGAGGTCCAATCTTCAATGTCTCTTAGACAATTTTATAGTAAATTTTCTGAACTTTAAAAAATAATATTTTTAGAAATGGTCACTCATGGTCACTATTTAAAAAAATTGAAAACCTGCAAATATTTCGCTAAAATCAAACTTTCGGTGGCTATATCTTGAAAACGGAGCCCTTTATCAAAAAATCTGTTGAGTTCTTTTCGATTGCAAATTCAATTTTGCATTAAATAATAATGTCAAATTTGTTTTTGCATGAAATTTCGATTTTTTTTCCAAAAATCACTATTTTTTCAAAAAATCATAACTCGGCGGTAGCTCAAAAGTTGCGGGTTTTTTGTCCCCTAAAACATATAAAAATATCGAAAATCAAAAAATACATATTTTGGGAAATTGAGTTTCAGTAAAAAAAAGTTGATTAAAAAATCTGCAAATTTTTTTCCGTGTACCTATTTTTTTTTCTCAAAAGTCCTCAGTTCTCTAGGATTTCGGTCATTCGATTTTATTTGTATTTTTTAATCCGACTGAAACTTTTTTGGTGGCTTCGGTATGCCCATAGAACCCATTTTGCATCATTAGTTTGTCCATATAATTTTCCATACAAATTTGGCAGCTGTACATACAAAAATGATGTTTGAAAATTAAAAAATCTGTATCTTTTGAAGGAATTTTTTGATCGATTTGGTGTCTTCGGCAAAGTTGTAGGTATGGATACGGACTACACTGGAAAAAAATGATACACGGTAAAAAAAATTTGATGATTTTTTTATTTAACTTTTTATTACTAAAACTTGATTTGCAAAAAAACACTATTTTTAATTTTTTTTATTTTTTGATATGTTTTAGAGGACATAAAATGCCAACTTTTCAGAAATTTCTAGGTTGTGCAAAAAATCTTTGAGCGAGTTATGAATTTTTTTATCAATACTGATTTTTTCAAAAAATCGAAATATTGGTCGCAAAATTTTTTCAACTTCATTTTTTGATGTAAAATCAAATTTGCATTTGAGGTTTTGCAGCGCGACTGCGTTTCAAATGTAGGTGGCGCCAAAATGAGGTTACTTGCCTAAAGTCGTATGCCTTTCTGTCGATTAAAGAACAAAATCGCTTATTTCTCATGATTCCCTGCATCAATCTTCATGAAACTGGTTGCAAAAGACGAGAAAAATTTTTTGCTTTAAAATAATGAACATCAACTTTTGGGCGCGCAAAAATTTGTGACCTTTTTCTTTAAAAAACATGTTTTGGAACACGAAAAAATGAGTTTCTCCGTATATATCAATGAAATAAACAGTTATATAGTTGATAACAGATGTGTTAACGTATATTCAACAATTTGTATTGATTTTTGACAGACTTTCTTGCCAAATAGTCCAAATTACTATCTTTTTCTGAATCTACAGTTTTCTCATAGAAAAATCAAACAAATATTGGAAAGTTATACACCAAATTGTTGGAAATAATTTTTCTCATCCGAATCCGGCATAAGTTTTATAAAAATGTTGATTAGGAAGGAAAAAACACATTTTTTCTAAAAATCATAGGTTTACGCTATTTGTTCATAGGTGGCGACACGCGTCTTTTAGCTTTGCTGCAAATTCTCTATCGAAAAGTACTTTAGTAAAATTTTGATTAAGTGCACCGTTTTCAAGATAAATCCATATTTAGGAGACTTTTTTGAAAATAGTCGCAGTTATTCATTTTTTTAATTAGTGCACATGTTTGCACACTTTTGGAAAAAATATTTTTGAAAAGCTGAGAAAATTCTCTATATTTTGCTTCTTCGGACTTTGTTGATACGATCTTTAGTTGCTGAGATATTGCAATTCAAAGGTTTAAAAACAGGAAAATTGATGTTTTCTATGTCTCACCCAAACAACCCACCATTTTTGAATGTCGATATGTCAGCAACTAATAGTCCGATTTTCAATGTTAATATATGGAACATTTGTAAAATTTTCCGATCTTTTCAAAAAAAATATTTTCAAAATTTTTAAACCAAGACTAACATTTTAAAAGGGCGTAATAATAAATGTTTGGCCCTTTTGAAATGTTAGTCATGGTTTAAATTTTTTGAAAATATTGTTTTCGAAAAGATCGGAAAATTTTACAAATGTTTCATGTATTAACATTGAAAATCGGACCATTAGTTGCTGAGATATCGACATTTAAAAATGGTGGGCTGTTTAGGTGAGACATAGAAAACATCAATTTTCCTGTTTTTAAACTTTTGCATTGCAATATCTCAGCAACTACAGATCGTATCAACAAAGTCCGAAGAAGCAAAATATAGTGAATTTTCTCAGCTTTTCAAAAATATTTTTTCCAAAAGTGTGCAAACATGTGCACTAATTTAAAAAAATGAAAAACTGCGACTATTTTCAAAAAAGTCACCTAAATATGGATTTATCCTGAAAACGGTGCACTTTATCAAAATTTTACTAAAGTACTTTTCGATTGCAAATTTGATTTTACATCGAAAAATGAAGTTGAAAAATTTTTGCGACCAATATTTCGATTTTTAGAAAAAATCAGTATTGATAAAAAAATTCATAACTCGCTCAAAGATTTTTTGCACAACCTGAAAATTTCTGAAAAGTTGGCATTTTATGTCCTCTAAAACATATCAAAAAATAAAAAAAATTAAAAATAGTGTTTTTTTTGCAAATTAAGTTTTAGTGATAAATAGTTAAATAAAAAAATCATCAATTTTTTTTTACCGTGTATCATTTTTTTCCAGTGTAGTCCATATCCATACCTACAACTTTGCCGAAGACACCAAATCGATCAAAAAATTCCTTCAAAAGATACAGATTTTTGAATTTTCATAAATCATTTTTGTATGGACAGCTGCCAAATTTGTATGGAAAATTATATGGACAAACTAATGATGCAAAATGGCTTCTTTGGGCATACCGAAGGCACCAAAAAAGTTTCAGACGGATTAAAAAATACAAAAATTAAAATTGAAGAAAAAAGACCGATTTCGTAGAGAATTGCTCACCTACAACTTTGCCGAAGACACCAAATTGATCAGAAAATTCACTCAAAAGTTACAGCTGTTAGAATATTTACATATCATTTTTGTATGGACAGCTGCCAAAATTGTATGGAGACTTGTATTGGTGAACCAATAACGCAAAATAGTCTATTTGGTCAAAGGGAAGGCCCCCACAAAGTTTGAGTCAAATAAAAAATACAAAAAATAAAAATAGTCGAAATCGGCCGATTTCGTAGAGAGTTGCTCTCCTTCTTAATTGATTTCAACTCTGCAACTAAAAAAGAGGTTTTCCGATGACGAAGATTTATTGTAAAAAGTTCGTTTATAGAATTGAATTAAAAATAAGTCAACGTGTTATCGATTATTTCCTTTTGTTGGGAATACTAATCAAAACAGATGTTTTTATTGCTTTAACTTGAAAATTAAACTAAATAAATCTGATGTTTTCAATGTAAACAGATTGATTAAGTTTAATTTTTGTTAAAGCAATAAAAATATATGTTTTGATTAGTATTGAGGTTTTGCAGCGCGCCTGTGTTTCAAATGTAGGTGGCGCCAAAATGAGGTTACTTGCCAAAAATCGTATTCCTTTCTGCTGGATTGAAGAACAAAATCGTTTATTTCTCATGATTCCCTGCATCAATCTTCATGAAACTGGTTGCAAAAGACGAGAACATTTTTTTGCTTTAAAATAATGAACATCATTTTTTGGGCGCGCAAAAATTTGTGACCTTTTTCTTTAAAAAACATGTTTTGGAACTCGAAAAAATGAGTTTCCCCGTATATATCAATGAAATAAACAGTTATATAGTTGTTAACAGATGTGTTAACGTATATTCAACAATTTTTATTGATTTTTGACAGATTTTCTTGCCAAATAGTCCAAATTACTATCTTTTCCTAAATTTACAGTTTTCTCATAGAAAAATCAAACAAATATTGGAAAGTTATACACCAAACTGTTGGAAATAATTTTTCTCATCCGAATCCGGCATAAGTTTTATAAAAATTTTGATTAGGAAGGAAAAAACACATTTTTTCAAAAAATCATAGGTTTACGCTATTTGTTCATAGGTGGCGACACGTGTCTTTTAGCTTTGCTGCAAATTCTCTATAGAGAATTTGCAGCAAAGCTAAAAGACACGTGTTGCCACCTATGAACAAATAGCGTAAACCTATGATTTTTTGAAAAAATGTGTTTTTTCCTTCAGATTCAACATTTTTACAAAACTTATGCCGGATTCGGATGAGAAAAATTATTTCCAACAGTTTGGTGTATAACTTTCCAATATTTGTTTGATTTTACTATGAGAAAATTGTAAATTTAGTAAAAGATAGTAATTTGAACTATTTGGCAAGAAAGTGTGTCAAAAATCAATAAAAATTGTTGAATATACGTTAACACACTTGTTATCAACTATATAAGTAGTTATTTCATTGATATATATCGGGAAACTCATTTTTTCGTGATCCAAAACATGTTTTTTTAAGAAAAAGTTCACAAATTTTTGAGCGCCCAAAAATTGATGTTCATTATTTTAAAGCAAAAAAATTTTCTCGTCTTTTGCAATCAGTTTCATGAAGATTGATGCAGGGAATCATGAGAAATAATCGATTTTGTTCTTTAATCGGCAGAAAGGCATACGATTTTAGGCAAGTAACCTCATTTTGGCGCCACCTACATTTGAAACGCAGTCGCGCTGCAAAACCTCAATTGGAAAAATGTACACCAAATTGTTGAAAATATTTTTTCTCATCTGAATCCGACATAAGTTTTATAAAAATGTTGATTATGAAGGAAAAAACACATTTTTTTTCTAAAAATCATAGGTTTACGCTATTTGTTCATAGGTGGCGACATGTGTCTTTTAGCTTTGCTGCAAATTCTCTATACTCTCAAACTATTTAATTTGTCCCCAGAATACTCATTGAACAAAAAAAAAAAAATAAAAAAAAAAAAAATACTCATTGAACAGAGCCTTCCCGGTCAAAACTATCCGAATTCTTAAACGGAATCTAATTAGAATCGTACACAAATCCCGTTTCGAACGCAACAACCGGTTCGAATACAGAACCAGTTGTTGCGTTTGAAACGGAATTTGTATACGATTCTAATTAGATTCCGTTTCAGAATTCGGATTGAGTTATTTGGGTTCTAGTGACAAAAAGCTGCACTGTCCCAGTCAAATCAATCCGAATTCTGAAACGGAATCTAATTAGAATCGTATACAAATTCCGTTTCAAACGCAACAACCGGTTCTGTGTTCGAACCGGTTGTCGCGTTTGAAATGGAATTTGTATACGATTCTAATTAGATTCCGTTTCAGAATTCGGATTGATTTGACTGAGGTCTAGCAACGGCAATGTATGGTGGCGCCGCCAATGTTGAATAGAGTAAAAAGCCAAAAAGCTGCGCGTGGCAACACGCACACAATCAAACGAACTGTAAAATTCCATTCAAAGCAAGATGTAAAGGATATGCAGCAAGGCAAAACATGTCGCCACCTATAAACAAATAGCGTAAACCTAAGATTTTTTGAAAAAATGTGTTTTTTCCTTCATAATCAACAATTTTATAAAACTTATGCCGGATTCGGATAAGAAAAGTTATTTCCAACAATTTCGTGTACTGTCTGTCCAATGTTTGTTTGATTTTTCTATGCGAAAACTGTAACTATAGAAGCAAAAAATTGTGAACATTTTCTTTTAAAAACATGTTTTGGAACACGTAACAATTAGTTTCCCAGTGTATATCAATGAAATAAACAATTATATAGTTGATAACAGATGTGTTAACGTATATTCAACAATTTTTATTGATTTTTGACAGACTTTCTTGCCAAATAGTTCAAATTACTATCTTTTTCTAAATTTACAGTTTTCTAATAGAAAAATCAAACAAATATTGGAAAGTTGTACACCAAATTGATGGAAATATTTTTTCTTATCCGAATCCGGCATAGGTTTTATAAAAATGTTGATTATGAAGAAAAAACACCTAGTGTTGAGTAGAAGAACAGAGCGAAGTATGTCGATTGAAATTTTTGCCCTTTGAGGTTATGTATGCGAATTTCGTTTTGTTAAATTCCAGCGTTCAAAACAACATTTGAGCAAAAATTTGAGCTGATTGTTTGTAATCTTTTGATGCAATATTTTTTTTCAACATTATTTTTTTTTTCAATTTTTTTCAAAAGCATCGAAGAATGATGATTCAAATTTTCGCTGTTCGGTTATGTAGGAATGCAAACTTAAAATTGAATTTACAGCTCTTAGAACAACCTTTGAGAAAAAATCAAGTAGTACGAGTGTAAACTTTTTGCCCTCTATTAATTAACGCAATAAAAAGGATTTTGAAAAAAAAATATTGAAAAAAAATTGTTTAAAATGATAGAGCACCTAAAGTGCCAAATTTGAGCTGATACTTTGTTAACTTTTAATGCTCTATCATTTTATACAATATTTTTCTTTCAAATTTTTTTTTCCAAAATCTTTTTTATTGCATTAATTTATAGAGGGCAAAAAGTTTACACTCGTACTACTTGAACTTTTTCTCAAAACTTGTTCTAAGAGCTGTAAATTCAATTTTAAGTTTGCATTCCTATATAGACCCCCAAAACCAAAGCTAAAAACACAATACGCCATCTACATTCAAGTAGGAGAACTTTGGTGGAAGGTTACGTTAACGTTTTTGCGCGATAAGTGCAAAAGGGAGCTTAAACATTTTAAAGATTTTTTCATGAAAAATGATCTTTTGGATTGAAATAAAATCAACAGGAGGTAAGAAATAAAACGTATTATCATAAGACTTTTCGAATTTTTTGCTAAGTTGCCTTTTATTGAAAAGTTTGAGATCGGATTGAAAACGCGAGAGTGAGGTTAGATTGCTAATTTTGAAAATCAATAGAGAATTTGCAGCAAAGCTAAAAGACGCGTGTCGCCACCTATGAACAAATAGCGTAAACCTATGATTTTTAGAAAAAATGTGTTTTTTCCTTCCTAATCAACATTTTTATAAAACTTATGCCAGATTCGGATGAGAAAAATTATTTCCAACAATTTGGTGTATAACTTTCCAATATTTGTTTGATTTTTCTATGAGAAAACTGTAGATTTAGAAAAAGATAGTAATTTGGACTATTTGGCAAGAAAGTCTGTCAAAAATCAATACAAATTGTTGAATATACGTTAACACATCTGTTATCAACTATATAACTGTTTATTTCATTGATATATACGGGGAAACTCATTTTTTCGTGTTCCAAAACATGTTTTTTAAAGAAAAAGGTCACAAATTTTTGCGCGCCCAAAAGTTGATGTTCATTATTTTAAAGCAAAAAATTTTTCTCGTCTTTTGCAACCAGTTTCATGAAGATTGATGCAGGGAATCATGAGAAATAAGCGATTTTGTTCTTTAATCGACAGAAATGCATACGACTTTAGGCAAGTAACCTCATTTTGGCGCCACCTACATTTGAAACGCAGTCGCGCTGCAAAACCTCAATCCAATTTAAATTTCTGAGACAGAGTTTTGCTTTTATGATAAAAGTGACTTAAAAAACATTAGTCCACTTGAATAACTTACTTTCTCAACTAATTAATTAGGTTTTGGTTGATTGTAAAATTTCCTAATTTTGTATCAAATAATAAACAGGCCATCACAAAAATATTTTTGTTTGTATCAATTAAGCTCTTTATTTCTTATTGGTTTAATGTTTTACAAATTTCGTTTTGACGATAAAATAAATCAATTTCAAATTTTAAACCAATTTGCTCTCTTTAGGATACAATGTGAACATCACCCCAAGTTTCAGCGCCCTCTAGTGGAGGGTAATTTTGATGTTTGATCGCCTATAGGCAATCAAACGTCAAAATTACCCCCCACTAGAGGGCGCTGAAACTTGGGGTGATGTTTTCATTATAACCTACAGCGAGTAAGTTGGTTTGAAATTTGAAATTGTTTTATTTCATCATAAAATCGACATTTATAGCAAATTATACCATTTTCAGGTAAGAAATAAATAGCTTAATTGATATAAACGAAAATATTTTTGTGATGGCCGATTTACCCTCTTCATTATCTGATTCAAAATAAGGAAATGTTTTAATCAACCAAAACCTAACTAATCAATTGAGAATGTAGATTATTCAAGTGGACAAATATGTTTTAAAGTCACTTCTACCATAAAAGCAAAGATCTGCCTGAAAAATTATAATTGGATTGATTTTCAAAATTTGCAATCTAACCTCATTCTCGCGTTTTCAATCCGGATCTCAGAATTTTCAATGAAAAAGGCAATTTTGCAAAAAAATCAAAAAGTCAGTCGATAGAACTTTTTATTTCTTGCCTCCTGTTAACTTTATTTTATTCCAAAAGATCAATTTTCTTTTAAAAAACCTTAGAATAGTTTTCACTCCCCTTTGCACTTATCGCGCAAAACGTAAACGTAACCTTGCACCAAAGTTCTTCTACTCGAATGTAGGTGGCGAATAGAGTTTTCAGCTTTGGTTTTGGGGGCCTATACGCGAAAATTTTAATCGCCATTCTTCGATGCTTTGCGCCATCTGCCGGAATTATGGAGCTTTTAATTGCGAATTGAGAGATTCGACAGAAACGTGCACGCATCCTGGTGGCGAGTAGAAGCACTACGCAACGATGTTAGGAATGACAGCGTGCTTGGAAATATTATTTTTTTGCAGTTTTTGATTTTTATTTGCTTCAAATATTTTTTAACGTCGATGAAAATTATTGTAAAGTGTGGCAATCGCATAAACGAATCGAATAATGTATAAATCATAGGGGCTGAGTTAATTTTTCATGGTCTTCCTCAAATTTACCAAAAAGATCTTTTGAAAAATTGATTTAAATAAGATTTATTTGATTGATAATGCTCCTTATGTTTGTATTATTGATCGAACAAACTATAAGAGTCATATTACAGCATAATTACAATAATTTTCTCAAAAAAATGCCAGTTATTCGAATTTTTCCAAAAATTTCCAAAAAATCACCAAAATGCATTTTTAAGGTCAATATTTTGGTCAAACAGGAAGAAAAGTAAAGTTTAAACACTTTTACATAATATTTCATCATTACTTTTAACTTTTGCCACATTTAACTCAAGTTATCCAAAATATCGATCATCTTTTCAGAAAAATCGTTTAAATAAAATACCAGTCACAATTAATCACTACAAATCACCAAGCATTATGATCCTTAGCGAAATTGCCACACTTTGCAATACCCCACTTTTTTGAAAATGCTTGATTTTTCATTATAAACGCAATTTTTCCCTAAAAACTGCTCAAACTGTATGGGGGCTGTCATTCCGAACACCGCTGGAACAACAGCGAACCTAGCGGAAAAAAACGTCGTCGAATTCTTCAATAACCGAACAGAAAAAATTTGATTCGTCATTGCCGTTCAAGAGCCAAACGCCATGCGACACCTAGCGTCGAGTAGCAGAACAGAGCGAAGAATGTCGATTGAGATTTTTGCCCTTTGAGGTTATGTATGCGAATTCTGTTTTGTTAAATTCCAGCGTTCAAAACAACTTTTGAGCAAAAATTCGAGCTGATACTTTGTTAACTTTTGTTGCTCTATAGAGAATTTGCAGCAAAGCTAAAAGACGTGTGTCGCCACCTATGAACAAATAGCGTAAACCTATGATTTTTAGAAAAAGTGTGTTTTTTCCTTCCTAATCAACATTTTTATAAAACTTATGTCGGATTCGGATGAGAAAAATTATTTCCAACAATTTGGTGTATAACTTTCCAATATTTGTTTGATGCTTCTATGAGAAAACTGTAAATTTAGAAAAAGATAGTAATTTGGACTATTTGGCAAGAAAGTCTGTCAAAAATCAATACAAATTGTTGAATATACGTTAACACATCTGTTAAAGAACAAAATCGCTTATTTCTCATGATTCCCTGCATCAATCTTCATGAAACTGGTTGCAAAAGACGAGAAAAATTTTTTGCTTTAAAATAATGAACATCAACTTTTGGGCGCGCAAAAATTTGTGACCTTTTTCTTTAAAAAAAATGTTTTGGAACACGAAAAAATGAGTTTCCCCGTATATATCAATGAAATAAACAGTTATATAGTTGATAACAGATGTGTTAACGTATATTCAACAATTTGTATTGATTTTTGACAGACTTTCTTGCCAAATAGTCCAAATTACTATCTTTTTCTAAATTTACAGTTTTCTCATTGAGGTTTTGCAGCGCGACTGCGTTTCAAATGTAGGTGGCGCCAAAATGAGGTTACTTGCCTAAAGTCGTATGCCTTTCTGTCGATTAAAGAACAAAATCGCTTATTTCTCATGATTCCCTGCATCAATCTTCATGAAACTGGTTGCAAAAGACGAGAAAAATTTTTTGCTTTAAAATAATGAACATCAACTTTTGGGCGCGCAAAAATTTGTGACCTTTTTCTTTAAAAAACATGTTTTGGAACACGAAAAAATGAGTTTCCCCGTATATATCAATGAAATAAACAGTTATATAGTTGATAACAGATGTGTTAACGTATATTCAACAATTTGTATTGATTTTTGACAGACTTTCTTGCCAAATAGTCCAAATTACTATCTTTTTCTAAATCTACAGTTTTCTCATAGAAAAATCAAACAAATATTGGAAAGTTATACACCAAATTGTTGGAAATAATGTTTCCCATCCGAATCCGGCATAAGTTTTATAAAAATGTTGATTAGGAAGGAAAAAACACATTTTTTCTAAAAATCATAGGTTTACGCTATTTGTTCGAAGGTGGCGACACGCGTCTTTTAGCTTTGCTGCAAATTCTCTATAGAAAAATCAAACAAATATTGGAAAGTTATACACCAAACTGTTGGAAATAATTTTTCTCATCCGAATCCGGCATAAGTTTTATAATAATGTTGATTAGGAAGGAAAAAACACATTTTTTTTCAAAAAATCATAGGTTTACGCTATTTGTTCATAGGTGGCGACACGCGTCTTTTAGCTTTGCTGCAAATTCTCTATATTATTTTTTTTTCAATTTTTTTTATTGCTGTAATTTATAGAGGGCAAAAAGTTAAAACTCGTACTACTTGAATTTTTTCTCAAAAGTTGTACTAAGAGCTGTAAATTCAATTTTAAATTTGCATTCCTATGTAACCGAACAGCAAAAATTTGAATCGTCATTCTTCGATGCTTTGCGCCATCTGTCGGAATGTTTGAGCTTTTAATCGCGAATTCTTCGATGCTTTGCGCCATCTGTCGGAATTATGGAGCTTTTAATCGCGAATTGGCGTTCAAGAGCCAAACGACACGTGACACCTAGTTTTTAGTAGTAGAACATAGTCGAAGTATGTCGATTGAAATTTCCGCTCTTTGAGGTTATGTATGCGAATTCTGTTTTGATAAATTCTAGCGTTCAAAACAACTTTAGAGCACAAAATCGAGCTGATCCTGTGTAAACTTTTGATGCTCTATCATTTTTCACAATATTTTTTTCAAAATTATTATTTTTAAATATTTTTATTGCGTTAATTCATAGAGGGCAAAAAGTTTATAATCGTACTAATTGATTTTTTTCTCAAAAGTTGTTCTAAGTGCTGTAAATTGAATTTTAAGTTTTCATTCCTATGTCTCAGTGGAAATTTTAATCGGCATACTTCGGTGCTTCGCGCCACCTGGTGGAATTGTTGAGCTTTTAATCGCGAATTCGATGTTCATAATTACGATAACAATAATCATAGAATTCGCATTGGTTGTTTTGCGTGTACTAAAAACCCTGCCATATTTGAGCAGAATCGCAGAACGTAATTTTCAAATTCAGATGGAATTACCCATTAGGTAATATGGTTGTATGGAAAAAAATAAATTTGTCCAAATCTAATGGGCACAGCAACTTTTTAGTTCATTTTGGGGTCCTAAACAACTCCCCAAAGTTTGGGAACGATTGGTTTAGTCCTCACTTTGCGCAAAGCGATTCAATTTTCTATGGGAATTTGTATGGGAAAAATCATTTTTTTGGTTTGTGGTTTGGTTGAGCGTTTTAGCAGAATGCATTACTATGAATACAAAGAGACGAGTTGTTCCTTTTAATTCCGCTATATATTTTTAATATATCTTGACAGATACGTGTTTCGTCTACTACTTGCAGACTTCATCAGTGTTCTGTTCTCGATTTTTTTGGATTTTGATGTTTATAAATTTCACGTATTTAAACCGGATTCATATGTGGCAGTTCGTGGCCGAATGGTTACGCTGTCCGCTTTGTAAGCGGATGATTCTGGGTTCGATTCCCATCTGCTGCAACCTTCCATCGGATGAGGAAGTAAAATGTCGGTCCCGGCCTTGGTTGTTAGACCGTTAAGTCATTCCAGGTGTAGGAGTCACCTCCATACCATAAGAACAAACAACACACCTAACCAAGCCTACTCCGGTGGAATCGCTGGCGGCGGTTGGACTCGCAATCCAAAGGTCGTCAGTTCAAACACTGGGGTGGAAGGTTCCTTGGAGTAGAAAGAGGTTTGGGTGCTCTCCCCATTCAAGCCTCCGGACTCCTAGGTTCGAGCAGAAACTTGCAATAGAGACCACAAAAGACCCGGGAGTCGTTAATGTAGATGGTTTGATTTTTCATATTCGAATACTCTGAAAGATGCTCTAAAACTTTCCCGTAGAGAGTATGAGTCCTAAACAACTCTCCAAAGTTTGGGAACGATTGGTTTAGTCCTCACTTTGCGCAAAGCGATTCAATTTTCTATGGGAATTTGTATGGGAAAATTTTTTTTTTTGGATTTTGATGTTTATAAATGTCACGTATCACGCTGTATTTAAATCGGATTCATATTCGAATACTCTGAATGATGCTCTAAAACTTTCCCGAAGAGAGTATGGTGTTAACTTGTTCCTATAAAAAGATACAGCGTGTTCGTAACTCGTCTAAAACGTGTTTTTTGCTCGAAAATCACGTTTTAGACGAGTTTTGAGGACGCTTTATCTTCTTTCTGGGGAAGTTAGCACCATACTCTCTTTGGGAAAGTTGTAGAGCAACCGAATATGAATCCGGTTTTAGTACAGCGTGAAACTTGGATTTTTTAAATATTAAAATTCAAAAAAAAAATATTTTTCATATGCAAATTTATAAGGAAAATTGAATGGCTATGCGCAAATTGAGGACTAAGCCAATCATTCCCAAACTTTGGGGAGCTGTTTAGGACCCCAAAAGGAACTGAAAAAATGCTGTGCTGGAAAATCGATTTTGATATTACACCCTAATGACCCATATTCAAGTATTGCGATATTATTTCAATTGAAAAGGGCGAAATTTTCTTATGAATTTTCCCTGCATCAATTTTTCTTGTCACCTTACTGTCCACTGGTCATCTGGGAAAGCCCAGCGACCATTCAAATTTGGAATCAGTTCCGAATCTGCCCTAAACATTTCGTATAGATTGGTACATACATTGTTTTGAATTTAAAAAAAAAAAAAGGTTTCAAAAAACGTTTTAAAAGGCGTCGATTTTTACGTTCTAAAAACAAAACCGACGCTTGTAAATCTAGTGAACTTTTCCGCACTCTAGCTTTTTGTTTTGAAAAGCAGGTTATTTCGTCGTTTGAGATTGACAGGAAAAGTATTTTTTGCGAATCCGTCGTGAAACTACATACTTTTCCTGTCAAACTACTTACTTTTTCTGTCATTCTTGAACGAGTCTACTTTTCTTTACCAAAAATAACAGAATCGCGTTGAAAGACTTTTCAAAATAAGCACTGCAATGGATGCTGAAAAGTTGAACTTTCCAGCACTTGTTTTGAAAAGTAGTACTTTTTAACATTATTTTGATTTAAATTAATCCATCGATTAAATACATGGACATTTTATTTAAAATTCCTTTCAAAGAGTGTTTTTCGGAGCTGCAAAATAGTAGTTTATGCAACAAGTTTCAAAAAGAGGATTTTTCCAGCACGAGCCGTACGATGTTCATCGAGTTGGATAAATACGAAGAATGCTGAAAAAATCAAGTCTTGCAACGATTTCCATACAACATTTTTTGTAATTCCGAAAAACACCCATTGAATGAAATTTTAAGTCAAATTTTCATGTATTTTGTCTATAAATCGTTTAAATCAAAAAAATGTTGAAAAGTGTTACTTTGCGAAACAAGTGCTGAAAAGTAGAACGTTTCAGCATTTATTTTGTAAAGTGTTGATTCTGTTATTTTTGGTACAGAAAAGTAGGCTATTTCGTCGTTCAAGAATGATAGGAAAAGTAAGTAGTTTCACGACGGAATTGCAAAAAATGTTGAATGGAACTCATTGCAAAACTTATTTTTTTCAGCACTCGTCGTATTTATCCAACTCGGTGAACCTCGTTGGATAAATGTTAGAGTCGTGCTGAAAAAATCTACTTTTTGTCCTTATTGCATTAACTTCTATTTAAAACGCATTGCATTGATAGCACCTGCTTTTAAACACGGTTTGAGGGCATATTTTCGCATGCCTCGTTTCTGATCTTAAAAAAAACAGCACCATCTGCTATTCTCATTATTTTTGAACAGTCTCATATAGATTACGTCAAGAGCCTAGCTAAGTGCCAGCATGTAGTCACTATCCGCATCTGAGATCTTTGCTGTACTTGGAATTTCTGTAGTGGAGGTGTTTTGAGTTATTTTCTGTTTTTTACTTTTTCTTAACTTAAGCTTCGTTTTGCTAAGTTTTGATAACTTTTGCTCATCATCGATAAGATCCAGTTGGTCTTTGATGTTACGAATTCGATTATTCTTTTTTGCTATTGGTTTTTGATTTTCTGTCAAAACTGGAGAAGTGTTATTTTTATTTGCATACACAACATATAACTCAGAGTACTGGCCAGCGTCGTTAGATACATTGATGTCAGCGAAATCGCGGAAATTAGAAAATGGATCGCTGGAGTCTGAAGAGGGATACCTAAACTTTTGCACGAGTGGTGATGCAAATGGCCGCTGGTGTCCGTTGCCTACTCCGTAAAGTTCACTGAACGTACGAACCGGATGTTGATCAGTGTCTTGATAGAAGGTTCCGCCCTTTAGAACGCCAAAATCGCCTGAGCCCAGCAGTGATTGCTCGGCGGTAAATTTAGCTCGTCCGGAAGTCGGTCTAAATCGGTCTGCCTCGGAGTTTGGGAAGTAATGCCTGGAATTCCGAAGAAATTGTGGATAGAAGCTCTCGGAAGCGGAAGCTGTGTTCACATCCTCTGCCTCAGTTCGTCGCTTTGTAGAAGCAATGTACAATTGATGGTAAGGATTTACAGAACTCGAGCGCAAAAAGGTCGCTTGAGTAGCAGCATCGCCTGTTTCTCTTTCCAGATCGTCTATACTGATATTTTTATCTGAAATGAGAATACAAGTAGGTTTGAGTAAAATTTGTATCTAAAAAAGTAGTATATGAGTTTTGTAATTAGAGGTTACACACACTGATTAAATTATTCATGTTATTGAACTTGTTGATTATTGGTAGTCGTTGGTTGGTAATAAAATGTCAACATATCGACGTTCCGAGAAAAACGCGTTTAATGGATAAACAAAAACTAGAGCACGCAATTTAAACAATAACAAACACCTTTTGTTTGGCTGACCATTCTGTGCATTGTACCGAAGTTTGGTTGAAGTTGGTTGGTGGAGTCCCGAGTTATTAGCATTAGCATTTTAGGACGCCCTATCCACGGATAGCTCCACAACGCTTATCCCACTGTTTGGTGTGGTTGTGTTAGACCCTCATCCGGAACAATAATCCAACACGGGAGATACCATGTCTTCATCTTTTGATGAGTGTGTAATACAGCCCAGGGCATAAGGGGGTCCTTGCCGGGTCTAAGCTATCCTTTGGGGAGCGGGAGGAATGTTAGTAAACACCTATCTAAAGTGCGCAAGGATCCCTGCGTCACCTTAGTGGTATAGATGTTTGTAGGGAGGTTTTGGACTCAATGTTAGTAGAAAGGTAGGACCCTAGGATATACCTCGAAAGGTATTGCGGGTTGATAAAAAGTGGTTTATGTTTTATGATATTAAACTCATACAGCCGGCTGTAATTAGTAATGTGGATGATTTAAAGATTTATGATTTATAAGTTTATAATAATAGATTATTATACTCAGTCAGCCTGCTGTACTAAGGAAAATAATGATTTATATATTTTCAATTTTACGTTTAAGTAGGTTTTAAACTCATACAGCCGGCTGTATCGAGTAAATAGTAAGAGAAAATTTGGTGTTAAATTAAAATTGATTCATTCTTAGACAGCCGGCTGTGGAAGACTGAATCGCCGGGAAAATATACTGTGCATTTATTATTTTCAGCAATATCTACATTGGTGTCTCTAGCCGAACAATTAACCGAAGAAAAGCAAAAAACAAACAAACACGAGGTAAAACCAGCCTGATGGCAAGATTGTCAAATTATATGTATGGGCCACGATACTCACATTGGTTGGACCGTGGACCCCGCTATTTGGTCGCTTTACCCCTCTGACGCTAAATATAGGGTAAAGGAGCCGGCATATGTGCAATTGAAAAAAGTTTTTTTTTTGTGAAAAATTATTTTAAATTTTGTTTTTGGTGAATAATTTTGAATATGTTTTGTCAAAAAATAAATAACTAGAAAAAAATAAATATTATCCAGCCTTTTGAGGACAAAGTCAATCGTTCACATTTTTTAATGATAACTTATTAACATATTTTAGTGTTAAATGTCAATATTCGAAGAGATAATGTACAGCTTGTAACGATAAACTACTTTTCCTTTACTCAGAAATCGAATCCAGAAGGGAAACGATAACCAGCTATGTTGGTCCGCACCGGGTTCTCGACTCCCATTTACGAGGCGGAAGCGTTACCGCACGGCTCGGTCTTAACTAAAAAATTAATTAGACAAAAAATAACAATTTCAAATTACAAACCTAAATATTAAATAAACTTATTTTCTGATTTACTCATAAATGGCCTGTATACCCTATTTTGTGCAACCAGTTTATGGAGCTTTCACCCTATATGGACTGTCAAAAGTGAGGTTCACTTTTTGACAAGCTTGCCACCAGTCTGGGTAAAACCAACCCTCTGGCACCACTGTAAATGGTTAGAACGTTTGACAGTCACCAAAACCTCGAAGAGCCCACGTAGTAGTATTAGTGTTACGGAAAAAGGTGAGAACTGTTGCTTCCGATTGACCGGGAAGATTTGCCGGGTAGCACTGGACCGGGGACTGGCCAAGTCCCGCTGTTGATCCTTCCGAACAACTCGCTGCAATCTCCGGCAGGGAGTAACCGACCAAGTGCAGAAACATCCGTGATTCCGGTGATTGTGGCGGAGCTGGTCTTTCCGAGCATCATTCGATGACCTTCTCCGAGGACTGGCCCACTCCCGCTGTCGACTCGCACAGGGAATCGAAGGAATCGAAGTTCATCGCGAAGTGGTCCGAACAAATCTGAACTTTGAACTTGCAAAACCGTCTTCATCGCCACTTCGCGGGGCTTTTATCCATAGTCTCTGGCGGATAGGGTCTAGTGGGGGGGGAACTAGTGTTTGGAAATCCGTCCCGTGTCGTTATTTTCTAATGGAAATCATTTCAACATTATGAAATTATGCCTTTTTTTACCACGCGGTTTGTTTATTTTCAAATTTTGACAGCAAATGCGTTCTTCATCTTTTTTGTTGTCTTCATGTTTGCGTCGAACATTTAGGTTTCATAAACATGGCCGTCGTGACAGAGGGCTGGGTAAAACGAATGACGACAACGGAAACCTTCCGCGACGAACGCGACGTGAACTGTTAAAAAGCATAAAAAATAAAAATACAAAAGACGCGGCGTAGTTCTACTTCAAAATACGGGTCATTCCATCTGAAGCGGAACAGCATTTGAAAATTACCCTCTTCGATCCTGCTCAAATTTGGCAGAGCTGTTAATACTATCAAAACATGCAAAAATCCCGAATTTCATCCAAATCGGACCACCCCCTCTATTTTTGTACCTCCCCAAAAAATCGACTTTTTGGCGATTTTTGACCAAACCTCCTAGTTTCAAACGGCGATAGCTCAGGAACCACAAATCTTAGAAGGTCGGTCATAAACTCAATTTTGAAGGAAATTGGACGTAGAATCCATTTCCGTGATCAAAATGTTGATTAATTTATTTGTTCTACCTGTATTGCGCAATTGAAAGCTTTAAACGGCCGTATCTCAAAACACCCCAACTTATTTTTTTTATTTGACCTCACCATCGTGTTCCCCGGCCAATTTTACATAAGAATCACTTATCGACAGAAATGAATATGTTTCGTTCCAGAGATATCGAATTTTAAAGTTTTGTGTTTTCGAGATTACCTACATCAGCTTCATTCGCCGCATCTGCTAAGAGCACGCAAGCGGGCTGATCAATAACTGCTACCTGGTCATTTAATGAAATAATATTTCATCATAAAAAATCTTTATCAAATTGGGCAAAGATTAACTGTATAACACTGTAGGAAACTGGAGTTTAATCACGAATGTTTATCTGCTCAAAAAATGAATGAAGTGACTTTCTGTGCTAACCCACAGAATAGAGCAAAAACGACACACAGTAAAGGGCAGAATTGGATTCCGACGGAGCGAGCAGGAAAATGCAATTAATCTTGTTAGTAACACTGAACAATAAGTGCACTATACATTATTGAGTAAAAAATATGAATTAAAATTTGTTGATACGTTGTACTCTAGTGAAGGACGATCACAAGGAGTAGGAAAAGGATTTCTGGAAAGTATAAAACTGAAAAAAGTTAGAAAATCACAAAGTTTGATCTGCTGCAAAGCGGCTAATTCCCCAAATTTAGTTGCGATGATTTCGACACCGTCCGAACAACTGTGCTTTTTTCTTCTATCATTCTTGGAACACAATAACTACGGCTGCTGTCCTCACGTATAAGGATTTTTTTTTTAATTGAATGTACCTTTACCAAAATCATCTTTTAATCAAATGGAGCTGGCTCACAATATAAAAATTGATTTAATATGGTAAAGTGACAATAATAAACTATAATAATAATAATAATAATAAAGCAGGTTTTGGGGTTTTTGCTGAATGGCACTATTTTGCTACCGCCCATGATAAAGGCCCTAGTCATGGCCTCGGAGGTACTCTAAAATGGTTAGCAACACGTAAAAAAATGGTGCATTCAAAATAACCCAATAATTATTCCTTTCACAAAAATAGATTGATCAAGGTAGGGGAACAGCATCTAATTCCAGCGTTCCTCTAATGTTGCCATATCAGCGCTTTGGCATTCAATTACAGCTGATTAAAAGCGGTTTCAACTGAAATCGAGTGATAAATAGCTCAATAAGAAGTGAACAAGCAAGTTTCTATCAAAAGTTTTGCAAAATTTGTTGTTTAAATAGTGAAAATGAGCAAATTGGACGGAACTAGGAGCGAGGACTTAACCTGCCAAACATACGAGAATTTCCCCTACTAGCCATTTGAATAAATATTTGCGTAAAGTTCTAAAAATATAAATTAAATTAATCTTCTCCCAAAACACCAGGTAGCAGTTATTGATCAGCCCACCTGTGTGCTTCTAGCAGATGCGGCTAATGAAGCTGATGTAGGTAATCTCGAAAACACAAAACTTTAAAATTCGATATCTCTGGAACGAAACATATTCATTTCTGTCGATAAGTGATTCTTATGTAAAATTGGCCGGGGAACACGATGGTGAGGTCAAATAAAAAAAATAAGTTGGGGTGTTTTGAGATACGGCCGCTTAAAGTTTTCAATTGTGCAATACAGGTAGAACAAATAAATTAATCAACATTTTGATCACGGAAATGGATTCTACGTCCAATTTCCTTCAAAATTGAATCTAAGACCGACCTTCTAAGATTTGTGGTTCCTGAGCTATCGCCGTTTGAAACTAGGAGGTTGTGTGTGTGTGTGTGTGGTCCAATCCAATACCCGCTGGCCGGCAGCGAAATTATGGGAAAGAATAGTTTGTATCAGACTTGGTTTATGCTGATACAACATATCTCAGTCCCGGGTATTAGGTGGTGACAGCCCTCGCGCTGCTTCCAATGACCCATTTCAGAATGGCAGAGATCCTAGCGGCCCAATTCCGAGGTCATTGGGCATTGTCTGGCCCCGCCTAAACATAGAACAAGAACCAGACGAGTCCTCGAACTATCTTTAAACTTCCAATCCCATCAGGCAAAACAGGGATCAGCGCGTATTTAATAATTGTTGAAAAGTAGGCAAAATGTGAAAATTTCAGTTTGGATAGATCTCACCAAGTTTCTGGTTTCTAAGCACCCGGGAGTTGTCCCATATTTAGGCCGTATGCGTCCGGAATTCCAGTTGCGCTCACGAGCCTCTATCACGAGCAGCTTGATCCTATTTCTACCGACACGACTCACATCCTCCGCCGTTTGAAACTAGGAGGTTTGATCAAAAATCGCCAAAAAGTCGATTTTTTGGGGAGGTACAAAAATGGAGGGGGTGGTCCGATTTGGATGAAATTCGGGATTTTTGCATGTTTTGATAGTATCAACAGCTCTGCCAAATTTGAGCAGGATCGAAGAGGGTAATTTTCAAATTTGCACTTTTTCGTGCACAGTTGAGATGGAATGACCCATACGAAAATTGAATTTGACACGGATTCGATCTGTGAGTTTGTGACCTCTACTGTGAGTCAACTGTGGTATTCGGGAAGAGAAGCACACACACATACAGCCAATCACTCATTCTCTCACATCGTAATCACGATCATTCGCTTGCTCACACTAACACCATTCAAGACGAGAAACGAGGCAAAACATAAAAGGAACGCTCTCACCGGGTACGGAGCAGTAGCGCCATGCGGGTTTCAAGCTGCAACTTCCTCCGAAATCGCGCCGCCAAGTCAAGCTGCTGTTGTTGGCCGCCTTCGTTACACCAACACCAACACTGTCATACACGCCAGCCTGTTCTCTCGGCTCTCAAGTGCCTTCTTTTCCGGGAAGAGCGAGGAGCCAGGAGCGCGCGGCAAAAAAAAACTGTTTCTCTCTGTACTCTGCTTTTTCACAACCATTTTCGCGAGAGAAAATTATAGATACACTAACACCACTAAGAATTCTCTCTCCGGATGGCGTAGCCCAACAAGTGCTAAAACATGACGACATTTTCCTCCTGCTCCAAATTGAAACAAAAATCACAAAAAATTGCACTTTTTTCTCAAGAATCACTTGAATTCCACATTATTCGTACGTAGAAACATTTTCCGCGACGGATGGATAACTTTTCACTGTTAAGGGTGCACAGCAACGAAGGAAGTTGTTGTCTTCTTATTCCAAAATTGTCAAACTTACGAACCCAATCCTGCAATAACGGGATTGTAAAATTAATCAAACTTTGTTGTAAATTGCTTTGTGGACAGTACTTCAGGGGATGAATAAAAAAATATGTCGATAGTACCCGTAGTTTTGAAGATACTAAAATGTCTGTAACAAAAATCTGGGTGCAAAAGCTCTGGTTGATGTGCACCGTTAAACTTAATATTTTTCACATAGAAATCGTAAAAAAAATATGCCACGACCGACCCGTAGCAGTGCCACTTGCACACTCCGGTTGCTGGAGTCCCGAGTTATAATTACAAATGTTTACATGAGCATGAGCATGAGCATGAGAGATCACCCATGGTTGCCCCTCCGTTGCTGAACAGAACCGTAATATCCTTTCAGCACTACTGATTATAGGCTTCGACGATCTAGTGGTGTTTCCCTTATCAACAGCATGTATGAATGCGCTGAAAAGGTAAAACACCATGATTGCTAAAGCTAGATCAGTTGCGAATAGGTAACAGTCATTGGCCACCAACGGCGCCCGCCATGTCAGTTTGTAGACCTCGATTTTAAGGGACGGGAATGTTAGTTAGCGCAGGTTGCTACTAGGGCAGCTGATTTACTCTGTGCTTACACCCCACGAGCGCCAGGAACCTGAAAACTTGTTAGTAGGATAGGGTGTTTGGTCAGGATTCATCATAGAAGATGATGATGCGACCCAAAATCATAGTGTTTGTTGAAAGGTATTATATATTATTCTCAAGGCAAACAATCGGATGCTGCGGATGAGACATTTCCCGTTTATCGGTTGTTAAATTTTGTTATAATTACAAATGTTTACAGTAGTCTAACTTGTACGTGTGACAAACGCGTTCTGACATGATATCCCTTTGGCCAGTTGTCTCAATTACATCAATTTACAGGGAGTGACAAGATAGCACTACAAGATTGAAACTACGTTCATATGAAGAGCGACAACAATGCAAGAAGTTTTATTTTTGGTTTTTATTGAATATCTCAGGATTGAAATCGTATTTTGGGGATCTGTAAAGGTCAAAAGGTGAGGCGGTATGCTACTGGGACGTGTTATCGATTATCGACGATGGTTCGAAAGCTATGATTCATATTTTTTTAGATTTAATCTTGATTCAGGATGCATCAATCGAAAATGGTTATCAGATTGTTTCGAGAAGCATTTTACGTATTGTGAAACAAATTATCTGGTCTATCTGGGTGTGCAAAGTCTAAAATGATTTTTTCGTTCGTCATTGTAAAGAACAATTTCAAAATATTGGTGTGTCAATACAGTCAAATAAGGAAGTGATCGATCAAGCTTCTATCATAAATTGGGCAAATAATTTGTTTATATAGTGAGAATCTGCAAACTCATAATGTAAAATTCTCAGTACATACATAAATTTTGGCCTGTCGAAATTAGAACTTAGGAAAAAATCTGTTCACTGGTATTGGTTGCACTTTGGTCGTGATAATAATGGTTGCTCAGTTTATTGAAAAGTGTGAATAACAACACACTCGAGGTATCTCTGTGACCTAAGGTGTTACATGACATCTGCCTAGCGATAAAAAAAACCTCAGGTCAGTTCACTGCCGTTGCTGCTGTGACACGGTTTTCTCGTGCAGCTATCATTGAAATCACTGTCCGTTATATACTTCTTTGAAGCTCTCCAAGCTCTCCAAGCGCGTACGCGACCGCGTATTTTACATAATCACTCATTTTAGCTTCCACATTAGGGTGCCCAGAAAAAATGACCCCCTGCTCCACAAGCGGAAAACGTTTTTCTGGGTTATTTTAAGCATCTGTGCAAATTTTGAGCGAAATTGGTTGATATTAACCCATTGATACCCGAGACTAAAGTTGGTGAAAAGAATGTTTTTCATACAAAAATGACTTTTTTAAATCGCTAATAACTTTTCAGGATCAAGTTTTACAGCTTTGGCATGTTCTACAAAGTTGTAGAGCATTAAATTTTCAATAAGAATCTCACTTTTGGGAACATTTGGATGGAAGTAGCGCACCGTGCAGATCAAACCGTAAGAAAGTTGAGTTTTCCATACATTTTTTATTTTTTTCCCATACAATTTCACCTTCGAGTACTAATGGGTAAATGTTGACCAATTTTGCTCATATTTGGCCCAGAGTCCTAAAATAGGTCAAGGAACAATAATCGGCTTGTGGAGCGAGGTTTTGAGAAAAAGTCCCATATTCTGGGCACCCTATTCCACATATTAATCGAGGGGCGCTGATGACGCTTGTTAGGAACCGCTTAAGCATTACATAATGAAAAAAATGACTTTTTTTAAATCTCTTGTATACTATCCTTGTTGCTCCAAGAATATTGTTAATGTAATAGGTAGACTAGTGCATTCAATAAAGACCTTATATCACTAAAGACCTGATAATGATGATTGATGTTATTGAACGTGGAACCAACAAATACCTTGCTTCTGTTCACCGAAAGAATTGCATGATTAAAAAAAAATAAACTTTACATAACTTACTACTTTATTTATATATTTCTTCTATTTCTCATGATTACTTATTCAAAAAATAACCTTAAACAAGCCTGCGGTACAAATATGTGCACTAGTGAGTGAGATACTCTTTTCGTTTTACACTGCGAATGAGATAAAGTTCAAACGTTACGTCACATCGTATAGATAAATGTTGGGCAGCATAACTTGGATGTTTTTTTTGCAAGCGGGACAGCGCGGTTTTCGCGTCAATTGTTTTTCGCGGGAAGGTCAACGCACATTGTGTGCATTCTATGCCTACACAGCACTTTCAGAATAGAACTCAATGAGTTTTTTTTTCTCATCCGTGATTCATTGCCAAGTTTTCTTGGCTGCGTGTAACTGCCATGAATTGAATTCATGAAGAAAAAAGTGACAAATGCAGAATGTAAGGCCAATGCCGGTCTGATCGTCTTGAGGACTAGTACAGCATCGGTACTTCTCACTGAGTTGTGACAGGCATTCAGACCAAGGTTCAAGGTACCGAATGAGGCACTAAAGTAAATATAAACCATGAGTTGTGATACCCATATTGCCAAAACTCGTTGGTTCAGTAAATGTCTTCCCGGGAAAACTTTCTTTTAGGGCACCGGCCACTTTAGGTTTTGGCCACCTTTTTTTTTTCTAAATTGTCATTTTAATTATCAATATCAAAAACCATGGATATTGATACCAATATTGCCCAAAATCGTATGGTTCGGTAAATGTCCTCCCGGGAGAACCTCCCTGAGGGCACCGGCCACTCCAGGTTGTGGCCATTACTGTCAAAATGGCCATTTTCATTACCAGTATTGAAAACCATGAATTTTGATACCCATATTGCCCAAAATCGTATGGTTCGGTAAATGTCCTCCCGGGAGAACCTCCCTGAGGGCACCGGCCACTCCAGGTTGTGACCAATACTGTCAAAATGCCCATTTTCAAACCAAGAAGTTTGATGCCCATATTTTACAGTCTCGTATGGCCTCCCATCGGAACACCCCTGAGGGATCTGGCCACTCCTGGGTCTTGTGGCCAGAATATTCCGGTGGCTCTCAATAATTACGGCTGGCCTGCCTCCAATTGGTCTGCTCCTAGCTCCAGACCAGCTGATTTTCGGCCAACTGCTTCTGGGCCTCCACGCCATCTGCTTCCAGGTCTAGGTTGTTGTTTACTCCTCGGCGTCCAACGATAGAATGATTTCCCAGGGTTGATCGAGCGGGGTTATATTGGCTCAAAATGGAGACGGATGTCGCGCCCCTTCGCGCCAGTTATCCCATTTCTACGTCATTCGCTTTTTGTTGCACTGGTGGGGATGGGAAGTCGTAAAGGCAGCATTTTTGCCAGGTTTGTTCATTCCATCGTCATCGTTCGAACCAACAACATCGTAGCTGCAGCAGAAGTAGCGGAAAAACAACGACTGAAGGAAATCAAAAGCGAGCTCCGAGAAGAAGAAACACGCCAGCGCCAGCGTGTGCGTGAAATTGCTGCCAAAATGGCGTCGAAGGAGAAAAACAAGGCCTACTTGGATGGACGCTCGAGAAGATCGCCTCAAGAATCAACTTCTGCTGCAATTTAACAAAATGGCGCTTATTAGGGCTAACAAAAAAAAATCACGAAAGAGTTATTGCTTCAAATCATTCATGCACTGCTTTTGGTGATTTTTTTGGAATGCTTTTGATGTTTTGCGTATAAATTAATTTTAATATTTCCCCCCAAATTTCCATCAAAATAAAACCCCAGGAAAGGATCATTTCCGTGGATGATTTAATTGGTTGCCACAAATCCATGACACAACACAAAAAACCACCAAAAAGTCTTTTTCAAGTCTTACGAAATCTCACGAAAGAGTCAATCTTTTCGAATTTTAAATTCCATTTCGCCTTATTTGCGCAATTCAATAAATTATTTATTTTCAGGGTTGTTAAAATATCAAAATATCAGCTCTCAGCAACTACAATTATCCCGCCTGAATATTCATGCCTCAAATATAACTGCTCTTCTCTCTTCATTGAAACTCTCAGCGCCGAACATAGCCGAACACGTTTTCGTGTTTACCCACTCGCGATTGACATTTTCCTTTTCTCTCCAATTCCCGATTCCACGTTCATCCTACCACAACAGCGTTTAACCACAAAAGCCGCCACAAAACCAATTTCGCAAACGCAGTTTAACGGGACGTCATGCGTGGTCGGCTCCTAATCGCCTTCTCGCGTTCTCTCATTGCAGTTTTCGGAGAGATTGAGAGACTATGCGGTGAGAGGGCATAGTCGAGGAAAAGGGAAAGAGTGATAGAGAGAGAATGACATCGCTGGGAATCACGAGGCATAAGAAGAGATCTCACAAGCTATAGTGACGGCCACTATACTCTCAGATATTTTTGGAGCAGAGATAATCTATTGATAGCTTTTTTATCACTCATTTGCAACACTGTTTATTTTCACAGCGAAAATTTTCTTCAAGAGCAGCAGACCACCATTTTGTTTTGAGTGTTGGTATTGCAAAGCAAAAATACCCATATTGCCAAAACTCGTTGGTTTCGTAAATGTCTCCCGTGACATGAATGAACATTCCTTAGGGGACTGGCCACCACTTTCAAAATTTCCTTTATCATTTTCAGTATTAAAAACCACGAGTTTTGATACCCATATTGCCCAAAATCGCATGGTTCGGTAAATGTCCACCCGGGACAACCTCCCTGAGGGCACCGGCCACTCCTGATTGAAGCCAATACTGTCAAAATGGCCATTTTAATGGTACTTGGTCTCTGTTGCAAGTTTTTGCTCATTTCTAGGCGTCCGAAGGTTATGTGTGGTGAGTCACCCAAACCCTTTTTGCGCAAATGGACCGACGTTTTACTTCCCCATCCGATAGAAGGCCAGGAGGATAAGGCGGGAATCGAGCTCGCGCCCCATAGCAACATAGGGATCGGCAAAAATCGCTAACCACCGCGCCACGAGGCCCTCAGTTTGATACCCAAAATCGTATGGTTCGGTAAATGTCCATCCGGGAGAACCTCCCTGAGGGCACCGGCCACTCCAGGTTCTGGCCAATACTGTCAAAATGGCCATTCGGATTACCAGTATTGAAAACCATGAATTTTGATACCCATATTGCCCAAAATCTATGGTTCGATAAATGTCCTCCCGGGAGAACCGCCCTGAGGGCACTGGCCACTCCAGGTTGTGGCTAATACTGTCAAAATTGCCATTTTCATTACCAGTCTGAAAACCATGAATATTGATACCCATATTGTCCAAAATCGTATGGTTCGGTAAATTTCCCCTCGGGAGAATCTCCCGAGGACACCGGCCACTCCAGGTTGTGGCCAATACTGTCAAAATGGGTATTTGCATTACCAGTATTGAAAACCATGATTTTTTTAATTTATTTACCGTCTTTTCAGACTTGATTTTATCTTACTAACTAAGTAACAATATTTTACTTCTAAACACAGACTTACTGCACAAATTAAAGTCAAAATGTTCTAAAATACTCGGATGATTAAACTTCCTACAACAAGCGTCAAGAGGGTTGTGATGTCCATGGTCGTGTGTCTCGGTATAGAAAGTAGCTGGTAGTTACGAAATTCTCTTGACGGCACCCGGATGTGTACCTCTTCCGGCAGCTCACTACAGTCGATATTGTTCCGCAAAACGCCAAATACAAACAGTCGTTGAAGAAGATTCCTCCTGTGTTGAAGTGTTGGCAAGCCGACCAGCGCGCACAGATCCGAGTAGAGTGCCAAAGTGCCAGGGTCGTTCCAGGGCAACACTCGAGCAGTAAATCTCACGAACCGACGCTGGATGCTCCCGATCTTTTGCTGGTGGACGGCGTAATACGGTGCCCACACCGGTACGGCGTACTCCAACACACTGCGGACCAGCGAAAGGTACAGGGTTTTCTAGACTCTAAGGTCAGTGAAGCCAGCTGCATTTCCTCGGAGAAAACCAAGCATAGCGTAGGATTTGGCCACGGAGATGAAGACGTGCTTGTTGAATTCCATCTTGCAGTCAATCGTGACGCCTAAGTCCACGATGGATTGAACTCGTTCAAGTGCTGATTGATCCATGTTGTACTCAGCTAGGATTGGCCTCCGGATCCTGTAGAACGAGATCAGTTTGCACTTTTTCTCGTTCACTTCCATTCCATTCTGAGCGCACCATCGAAGCAGCGTGTTGATGTCGTTCTGATGCGCACGAACGTCACCGGCATCGCTAATTTGTCGGAAGATTTTGAGGTCGTCGGCATAGAGTAGCTTACTCGACTGAAGACGGGAGCACAAATCGTTGATGAACAGCGGCCCGAGATGATTTCCTTGGGGAACACCAGAGTGGATATTGTAACCGGACGAGAGGAAACCGGCAACCTTTACGTAAGCGGAGCGGTTGGACAGGTACGAGTTTAGCCAACGTGTAACCCAGTCAGGTAGGCCAAGCGCCGTTAGTTTGGCGATCGTAAGCTTGTGCGGGACTCGATCGAAGGCCTTGGCGAAGTCGACGTAGATCGCATCAACTTGTTGTCGTTTCTCCATCCTCCGGATTATCCAGTTTGTATAAGCCATCAGATTGGACGTGGTAGATCGCTGCTTCATGAAGCCGTGCTGGAATTCCGAGACGATGTTTTTCACGGACGGGTAAATGTGGTCAACAAGCAACTTTTCCAGGACCTTAGCCAAACAGTTCAGTATGGAAATCGACCGGTAATTCTCAATTTTGCTTCGACTACCCGATTTGTGAATCGGGGTTATTGAGGCGACCTTCCACTCCGACGGGAAGACACCTTCGGAAAGCGAGCGGTTAAAAATGCTTGTGACGGGACGGGCAAGCGAGTTGCAACAGTTCTTGACGACGGATGGTGGGATCCGGTCGGGTCCCGGGCCTTTTGCTGCATCCACAGAGCTTAAAGCTGTCTTGACTTCCGCGACCGAAACAGTTAGCAACGGGAGGTTGATGTTGAATGTCACAAGTTCGTTAAGCTGCTCTGCGGTGACCGTGGGTTCAGTCGGGCTGTGAACGGATTCGAAAAACCGTGCAAAAAGGTTGGCGGCTGCCTCCGGAGAAGTCGACTTTTCCTCGCGATACGACATCTCTGTTGGTATTTCACCCACCTGCTTCCTCTCCTTGACATACGACCAGAAGTTCTTTGAATTGGACTGGAGACTGTCCTGGACTCCCGCGATATAGTTCCGGTAGCTAGTATCCTGCTGCTCAGCAAATTCGGTTTCGAGGTAGGAAAGTGTGACCTTGTTCCCCCACGAACTTCGAAGCAGGAACCGTTTACGTGCCTTCCGCAATTGGTTGCGTAAGTTTCGAAGGTGCGCATTCCACCAAGGTGGCGTTCTGGAATGTTTCGAAGTCACAACGATTGAAGTCAAACTCTTGAACAACCTGATCGATCGGTTCGGAACCGGACGGGCGAGCGCTGGTCTCCAGTTTCAGAACGAATGGGGGATGTGGAGCGTCTACTGGCAGGAGCGAATTTGGGGGCTGTAAAAACTCAAAAGCTGCCACATCATTAACAAAAGCGAGATCTAATATACGATCGGCGTTGTTTAGCAGGAAGTTTATTTGCACCAGACCGTTGGACAGTAGGGTTTCGGTGAGAGCCACCTCTGAATCCGACGACGCGTTTGCGGGAAGAAAGCCGCCGACATCTTCATCATCTTTTGATACCCATATTGCCCAAAATCGTATGGTTCGATAAATGTCCTCCCGGGAGAACCTCCCTGGGGGTCAAAATTGCCATTTTCATTACCAGCATTGAAAACCATGAATTTTGATACTCATATTGCCCAAAATCGTATGGTTCGGTAAATGTCCTCCCGGGAGAACCTCCCTGAGGGCACCAGCCACTCCAGGTTGTGGTCAATACTGTTAAAATGGCTATTTGCATTACCAGTATTGAAAACCATGAATTTTGATGCCCATATTGCCCAAAATCGTATGGTTCGGTAAATGTCCTCTCGGGAGAACTTCAATGAGGGCACCGGCCACTCCAGATTGTTGCCAACTATTTCTGGGCCTTCAGGCCATCTGCTTCCAGGTCCAGGTTGTTGTTTACTCCTCGGTGTCCAGCGATAGAATGATTTCCCTGGGCTGATCGAGCGGGGTTATATTGGCTCAGAATGGTGACGGATGCCCCGCCTCTTTGTGCCGGTTATCCCAAACCTCATCATTCGCTTTTTGTTGCAACTGTATGGAAAATTTCACGCAACAGCGCCTTGTTGCGTAGCAGACCCCTTCCCCAGTACCAAGCATGCAACATTTTCGTAACGCGCGTCATTTTTCGTTTTTCTGGATTGACACCTCACCAGAAGGTTTTTAAGCAAAGATGGCACTCGAATGGTGAACGCCCGAAATATCAAAATCACGCAGTGGTACCAACATTACGGAACAAGTGTGCCATGGCATGACAGCCACATTTTTTTTTCTAATGTTGGTGCTACTGCGCGATTTTGACATTTCGGGCGTACACCATTCGAACGCCATCTTCGCTTAAAAACCTGGATAGAGCCCTTAGGACAAAGTTCTTTGTCAAAAGTTAAAGCTCCGATGAAAAGGTCAATAACTAAAAATATGGTGTCTTCGAGAAAAAAAACCGATCCACGTAACGCTGGTAACATTTCTGGTTTTGACAATAGTAATTGTAATTGTAATTGTAATTTTATTGAAACGATATCCTGTTAGTTTACACTGTATATCAGGGCAAGGAGGTAATGTGGATCTGAATTAAACTTTAGGAGCGATTTTTGATGTATTTTATTTTTACCAGCAAACCCAACAAAACAAACCAGCCACATTCACGACCCCCAGTTCTTTTGTGGTCTCTATTGCAAGTTTCTGCTCGAACCTAGGAGTCCGAAGGCTTGAATGGGGAGGGCACCCAAACCTCTTTCTACTCCAAGGAACCTTCCACCCCAGGGTTCGAACTGACGACCTTTGGATTGCGATTCCAAATTGTTTGTACTTATACAGCAATTCCCCACGAAAACAGCATGGAAAAAAACAAAAGTGCTCGGATCGGGCTCAAAATTTTTCTGGGGGTTCCCTAGCCGAAATAATTAGACCCGTATTTTTTTGTTTGGCCATTAGGGTGACCTACGCTGTGTTAGGGTGGTCTGAAAAATGGCCATTTTCGTCGATTTTCGCAAAAACCACTTTTTTTGAAAAATCATAACTCCTCGCCATTTTAACCGATTTCAATTGTCTTATACGCAAATGAAAGGTGATAAGTTGGCCTTTCAAAGAAAAATAGTAAGAAGTTTCAAAAATCTAGCCTAACATATGAAAAGGGCGTATGAAACTTTAAAATGCCGTTTTGGCGGTTTCTGGACCAAAGAGCCCATGTCTGGAAATATTTTTATCGGATTCCCCGGACATTTTTACATAACATACTAAAAAATGGGAGGAGTTCATTAACAGGATTCCGAGATATGATTTTTTGAAAATAAAATCCGTGTTTTTTGACGCGCCGCGCGCAAAAACCGGAGAATGACGAAATTGGCAAAAAATCAACTTTTTTCACTAAAACTGCGATAACTTTAAAATTTCAGCGATGACCTATAGATGTTTGGGTATCAAAAGTTGCGTCTTTTAATTACGAAAATTTTGGTACCCAAACATCTATAGGTCATCGCTGAAATTTTAAAGTTATCGCAGTTTTAGTGAAAAAATTTGATTTTTTGCCAATTTCGTTATTTTCCGGTTTTTGCGCGCGGCGCGTCAAAAAACACGGATTTTATTTTCAAAAAATCATATCTCGGAATCCTGTTAATGAACTCCTCCCATTTTTTAGTATGTTATGTAAAAATGTCCGGGGAATCCGATAAAAATATTTCCAGACATAGGCTCTTTGGTCCAGACACCGCCAAAACGGCATTTTAAAGTTTCATACGCCCTTTTCATATGTTAGGCTAGATTTTTGAAACTTCTTACTATTTTTCTTTGAAAGGCCAACTTATCACCTTTCATTTGCGTATAAGACAATTGAAATCGGTTAAAATGGCGAGGAGTTATGATTTTTCAAAAAAAGTGGTTTTTGCGAAAATCGACGAAAATGGCCATTTTTCAGACCACCCTAACACAGCGTAGGTCACCCTAATGGCCAAACAAAAAAATACGGGTCTAATTATTTCGGCTAGGGAACCCCCAGAAAAATTTTGAGCCCGATCCGAGCACTTTTGTTTTTTTCCATGCTGTTTTCGTGGGGAATTGCTGTATAGCAGGAAGACGACTCCTATACCTGGAATGATTTAACGGCCTAACAATAAACAAGGCCGGGACCGACGTATTACTTCCTCATCCGATGGAAGGCCCAGCAAACCCCTTATGTCTAGGGGCAGGACAACTTGGTCGATAGACTAACAATAGTTCGTTGATATATTAATATTTCGTCAATACTTTAACGCGACCTCACCTGGTTATGTACATCCTTGATCCACCACCACTGTCATATAGAAATGTCAAATCAAATGTCAAAACATGACAAACAATTTCTGCGGTGAAGCATGGAGATTCTGGGGGAAAATTTAGCAGCGGTCGGAATTGGACAGATTATCTTTAGCGCGGACCTTGTTCCGGCGACCAGGATTGCTCAAGTTACAACGCAAAAGAATAAAAATAATCATTTGTCTTAGTAAAACAAGAAAACTGAAGGACAGAATCTAACCACTCCTGTGTACCAGAAGGGCACCGACAAGATATCATTCTACAGCACAAAGGGGCAAAAAGTAAAAGCATTTTTACACAACCTAACCCCAAATTAGAGGACCACAAAGTGAAATATTCCGTATTTCCTGTTTTGGCTAGAGAGCAGAACCTAAACAATCTGAGCAATCGGTATTGCACATCCTTAATTGTCTTCGTCCAGCTCGCATAAGAAAAATGTTAAATCATAACCATGTCCATGGTGGCTACGATCCACTAGGAAATCTTGCAAAAGTCCTGTCCACCGGTAATTTAGCCTCCGTCTCCTCCACCTCAAACCACATCACAGAGCAACGATAGTCAAGAACAATCATTTCCTCTCGCCAACGACATTTCAATCTCCTCCCGTTCGTATTTTACAATACCCGATCGAAACAAATTCGATCACCGAATGCGGCCAAATAAAACCATTCATCGCGGCGGGATGAAAACAAATAGCACAGAGAACAGTTACCATCTTCTTCCACCACGTAACAAAAGAAAATTTAACAAAGCATGGTAGATCCACATAGTTGGTGAAATAACCCGGAAAATCATTCCAGCTGTTGACATAACCTCTGCCTCCTCCTCCTCGAGCCACACCGGAGGGTAACGATTGATCTAAGTGAATCTTTTGCCTATATCTGCTGCCCTGAAACCTCTTCCCGTTTGAGCTCCGTCAAACCCGGTCGAAACAATTCTTAAGTGTGGCGGAAGCTTGCTAAGGCCTGATTTGGCCAATCTGTGACTGGACAGGACTTCTTCTTCAAAACAAATTCCGAACAGTATGCTTCAGGATGGTGAAATTTTCTGCGCCACAATTGTTGTTGTTTTTGTCTGTCAACTGTCAACCAAGGTGTGCAAATGTAGGTCATACCATTTTTCGTCAATAAATTAACTAGTAGATCAACGACAACGTTAATATATTGACGAAATATAATTATTTTGACTCTGTACACCCCCTAGCCTTATGTTTATACACATTTTTTTTGTTGATGTTTGCTCTACACATTTATAGAACATTGTTACACTCAAAAAAATAACCCTGCAAAATAACAAAAAAAACACGAAATTTTAAAATAATTTTTTTGTCGCTTTCGCTATAAATGCTACTTTTCGTGAGTGTTCGCTTAAAATTTCATCATTTTTGGCAGCACTAAGCAGACCCAAAAGAGCGCTGGAAAAAAAAAGAACTAAGCTGAAAATAGAAAAATGGGCGTGGCCCAATGCACTCGACTGATTAGAATGCATTTCGGAAATATTTGTTTTAAATGCTTGTAAAAGGAATAGCATAACTTTTAATAAAAGTGAAAATAAACAGAAATGTTCACAAAAAGTTGCTCTACTCGTTGGTGTACACTCAACCCCCGGTGGTTGGTCACTTTTTCGTTTGACACTTTTTTAGTTTGTACCCCGTTGGTTGGTCAAAGTCAAACCAAAAAGTGACGAACTGTCACTTTTTACAAGGCGCTCACGCACACTATCGAAACAAACGTTTGGTAGTGTGTGTGAACTCCGTGTAAAAGGGGTGTCAAACTAAAACGTGACCCCGTTCGTTTGACAACAGTTGGCGTCGAACCATCGGGGTTTGAGTGTACTTGGTTTTAGTGAATTTCAAGGAACACTCCAGATTATCCAGCATCATTCAAACACGACCGCTTATTAGGCTTTAAATGGGCATATTTCCCCTAGTTTATGGTTGGTGTTTAAATTGTTTTGTTTTCAATTTGTGCACAACCCTGGCAACGCTAGAGCCAGCAACAACCAGGGATGCCAGGTACACAGATTTGTCTGTGTTTCACAGACTTTTGAAGTTGTGTCCAGACATTTTGTGATGCACAGACAAAGCAGACTTTTTAAATCTGACACAGATATACACAGATTTTCCAACAACGGAGCGAAAATTCGATTTTTGAAAGTCAGGATGGTTTTGACAACAGCGGGGGGGCTTGTCCTCGGCGGGTATATGGATCGCGATATTTCGCAGCTGGAGGAACACCTCCAAAACGCGAAAGTACAACCGCGGGAGATAAAGGGGCTCTCGCGCAAGACCACGGAGACAGGTACGCACACGCTGTACTTGTTGTACTTCAACCGCGGTGCCGTCAAGATCCAGGACCTGCGGCGGATTAAAACATTGGACGGGTTTTGGGTAAACTGGCGGTTTTACTCGAAACACCCGAACGACGTAGCGCAATGTCACCTTTCTGAGGTGTGTTCACTGCCACGGAAGGGATGACGCAGCCCAAACCAAGCCGCGCATCAAGTGCGCCAACTGCGAAGGTAATCATACCAGTAATTACCGTGGATGCAGCGCACGATAAGCTTACCTCGAGGAGCAGGAAAAGAGGAAGAAGAAACCAGCAGCGTCCCGCCCTCCTCATCGAAGTTCGTGCACAACCGTTCCTGCAGCTGAGCAGCGTACGGTTCCAGCGAGTAATTTAGCGTCTCCTCCTGGATGGGGACGTTCATTTGCCAGCGTCGTCGCCGCTGGCGGCAATTCGGCGCAGCAAGAAGTAACTGGCGAGGATCTTTTCACCCTGCCGGAGTTCTTTGCTCTCGCGGGGGAGATGCTAACACGGTTCAAGACCTGCCGTAACAAGGCAGAGCAATTTATGGCGCTTGACGAACTTATGATTGAGTATATCTATAATGGATAAATATTTTACTGTGATCTATTTTTAAGCTTTCCTCTCTCACTATCCCCTTTCCTTAGCAAGTACAGATAGTTTTTTTTTTTCCATTTTTCTATCTATTGTTAAATCCTTATTTAAATGCAATTAGAGTTTCCAAATGAACTATGAAATAACTCACAGCTGTAAGGAACCCCAAAACTCTGTAATGTACTTAAATGAACTAATTGTATCATGATTATTCACTAATAAAATCTGAATTGAAATTGAATTTTCAATTTGTGTTTTGTACATTTTCGAATAAAATATAAATCACCCAAATTACAATACTTCCCATCGATTGAACGCCAACTGAAATTTCTTCTGCTCGATAGGCAATCAAACGTCAAAATTACCCCCCACTAGAGGGCGCTCGTGGGTCTCGTGGCGCAGGGGTAGCGGCTTCGGCTGCCGATCCCGATGATGCTATGAGACGCGGGTTCGATTCCCGCCTTATCCACTGAGCTTCTATCGGATGGTGAAGTAAAACGTCGGTCCCGGTTTCTCCTGTCTCGTCAGAGGCGCTGGAGCAGAAATCCCACGTTAGAGGAAGGCCATGCCCCGGGGGGCGTAGTGCCAATAGTTTCGTTTTTTAGAGGGCGCTGAAACTTGGGGTGATGTTTTCATTATAACCTACAGCGAGTAAGTTGGTTTGAAATTTGAAATTGTTTTATTTCATCATAAAATCGACATTTATAGCAAATTATACCATTTTCAGGTATAAGAAATAAATAGCTTAATTGATATAAACGAAAATATTTTTGTGATGGCCGATTTAACCTGTTCATCATCTGATTCAAAATAAGGGAATGTTTTAATCAACCAAAGCCTAACTAATCAATTGAGAATGTAGATTATTCAAGTGGAAAAATATTTTTTAAAGTCACTTCCGAGGTCACTTCTACCATAAAAGCAAAGCTCTGCTTGAAAAATGGTAATTGGAATGATTTTCAAAATTTGCAATCTAACCTCATTCTCGCGTTTTCAATCCGGATCTAAGAATTTTCAATGAAAAAGACAACTTAGCAAAAAAATCAAAAAGTCAATCGATAGAACTTTTTATTTCTTACCTCCTGCAGCGACCTCAAATTTAAATCATTAAATTTGTCCAATTTTCGAACCTCACCACAGTTCTGACCATGCGCGCTTACGCAAGCATAAATAATTTTACCCGTCGACTCGCGTTGCGCGACAAATAATTAAGCTTATGTACAGGTGTGGATCATGAGTCATCCTCACCTGAAAAGCCCTTTATTAAATTTCGCCAATTGTTAGGCAATCAAAAAAATGGTTAAGCTTTCAATTATGAATGTGCGATGTTATTACACAGGGGAAATTGAGGGTGTGGCTTAACCAAATTCATTGGCATGTTTGTTCAATGGAGAATTCGACCTTCTCATTATTGACCAACATTTTTGAGAATGTTTTAGGAACATAATTTTGATATTCCAATAACATAATTTAAAGTTTCACGACAATGGTTCGAACCCATGACTTCCGATTTTGATGTGTACTCACTACACCATACGGAAAGTCATGAAGAATTGCAGAGGTCTGCATAATTTAATTCATGAGGTTCATCGATGCTTCTCATCGAAACGGACCACTTTTAGTAGAACAAAATTTAGTAGAGTTTTCGGGGACTGACTATAAAAACCCCAAAATTCTTGAGGAGGGCAGTTAGTTCCAGCCAGTTCAAGCCCAGTCCAGTTCCAGATCCTGAAGAAGCCCCAGACCAGCCGGACCCGCCAGCAGCCACCAGTAGCAGAGGCCCCAGTCCAGCCGGACTTAGCGGTGGAGGCCGCAGTCCGCCGGGACTTAGCCACCGGGAAGAGTCCGCCGGGACTTAGCCGCCGCGAAGAGTCCGCCGGGACTTAGCCGCCGTGGAGTCAACCAGGGACGTAGCAGATTTCGAGTCTGGCATGGCTCGGCGAAGAGGTCTGGAGGACAAGTCTGGCTTCAACGTAGAGAACTGGCTCGACGAAGGTCTTAATGAAATTAGCAACAAAAAGTTGAGTGATGTGATCGTGCGCGTAAAAGTTGAAAGTGTTACCGCAAAAATGTAATCTTTAAAAAAATGTAATATACAGATAAGTGAAGTTTACTGATCTGTTTTGACTCTACAAGTAAATATCACAAAATTCCTGAAAGCCTAAACCGCTCGGGCCGTTCAGGTGGTGACTAGCGGAAAGCAACGCTGTGTGTGTTTGGACACGCCATTATGATTGGACAAAACCGAGAGTTGAAAATGTGACTATGTGTGAAAGTTAATGAACAAAATGATTTCGCGAAGTAACAAACAGTTAAAATAGTGTCAAAAAAAAAAAAAAACGTTAAATCGAACAAAATGTTATGTGAGGAGTTCTAAGATGGAAGCAAATGTGCAGCAGTACGAGATGGAACCAAAACGGGCTAGACCAATGGCAGAAGCATCGAAAATTTCAAAACCGGCCAACGATGGACAACACTAGGGATTCAACAATGACGAGATCATCTGGATCAACTGGAGACGAAATTCAGCCGCATCGAACACCCAAGAAGACGACCATGGAAATCTGGCAGTTTAGGGTGAGTAAACAAAAGTTATACCGAAATTTGATGTAAATAGTTAAAAACACGCTTGAAAGGGTGCACAGCAACCAAGGAAGTTGTTGTCTTCTTATGCCAAAATTGACAAACTTACGGACCCAATCCTGCACAAATCTGATTGTAAAAACAGGCAAATTTTGTTGTAAATCACTTAGTAGACAGTACTTTAGGGGATGAATAAAACATTATATCGATAGTTCCCGTAGTTTCGAAAATACTAAAATATCTGTAACAAAAATCTTGGTGCAAAAGCTCTTGTTGATGTGCACCGTTAAAGATGGCGAATTTGGAGACGAAGGATTTAATCCAGATTATTCCAGAATTTGATGGGTCATTAGACTCACTGGAGCAATTTTTAATATTAATAGAATATTATGCTGATCAAATTCCTGAAGGCGAAGATCAAAGTAAATTTTTAAATGTTGTTTTTATGAAACTAAAATTTAAAGCAGCAGCACGTATTAACCGAATTTATGCAAGCACTTGGGAAGAAACCAAGGCAAATTTAATTAGAGAGTTTGGTATCAAAACTACTTTTGGTAGTATAATTGAACAAATTGAAACTCTGAAACAAGGACGGGATGAATCATTTAAATCATATGCAGGAAGAGTTCTTGACATAAAATACGAAATCATAAAAATTGATCAAAGTTACAACGAAAATTCATTTACAGCTTATTGCTTAAAAAGCCACTTTATAGTTGGAATTATAAATAATGAAATCAAAGCAATTGCCACTAATAACCGTCATATGAAGTTGGAAAATTTGCTAGAATTTTTAGAAAATGAACGAATTGACAGAGAGTCTTTAAGAACTCTCGAACAAAGGTTACTTGCTAGTACTGAAAATTCAAACCTTAATTTTGACAGAAAATTCAGAAATTTCAGGAACAACAAAAATAAAAAAATTTATCACAGAAATAATTATCAAGCTAACAAATTTTATGAATGTTATAAAACGAATACTGCAAAGAGCACTTTAAAACGAACTTATACAAATAGTCGACGCAATAAAAATCAAATTCCAAATAATTTTAAACTGCAATTTAACGAATACATTCCACCACATGAAACATTAAAAATCAATTTCAATAATGATTCAATATTTTATGCAAATATTGCTACCTTGGCAAATCCAACAAAATTTCACAAATTTATAATTGACTCCGCATCATGTAACAATTTTGTAAGATGGGATGTGGTTAGTAATATGCGTTTAACTAACATTGATTTCAACGATAGAATTTCCATTAGAGGGGTTCATGGAATAGCAGAAGATACAGTAGGATCTGTAAATATGATTTTATTGATAGGAAATTCAAAATACGAGGAAAAGTTTTACATTTTGAAGCATTTTGCTGATGTTGCAATTCTTGGAGCACATTTTCTAAAGAAATACACCTTATATATTAGTCAAAGTTTCGACAACATAGTTTTACGAACGCCTGACACAAATAATATGCAATATAATAATCATGAAATGACCAATTTATTTAGAATCAATGACATTGAAAATATAAACAAAGTAAATATGGCAGGTATTGAAGCAAATAGTTATGACAATTTTAATACAAATTATGATGAAAATAATGGAAATAATTATGATAATGACAATGGCTGCAATGGCAGAATCCAACCGTACATTGAAGAGTATTATGACGATCAAATTGAAATTGATGATGATAACCAAGATTACCCAAAAGAGATGAATTTAGAAAATGATCGGGATTATGATGTGATTGAAAACATGAAGCATGAGAAACTTACAGGCAATGAAAGAATGAGAAAAATTTATGAATTGGTTAAAACAGACCACTTGAAAGGCGATATCAATCAAGAAATTAATAATATTTTGAATGATTTTAATGAAATATTTTATTTAGAGGGTGACGAGTTGACTTATACCAATTTAACCATGCACGATATAGAGACAACAACTGAAATTCCAATTAATAAAAGACAATATAGATTTCCTGAAGCTACCAAGAAACACGTTGAAGAACAAGTGGAAGAAATGCTAAAATTAGGGATAATACGCCCAAGTAAAAGTCCGTGGAATGCACCGGTATTATGCATCCCAAAGAAAGACTTAGACGCCGAAGGCAATAAACGCTACAGAATTGTAGTGGATTTTCGAGACCTAAATACAATTACTAAACCATTTGTGTACCCTATACCGCTTATTAGCGAAATTTTGGACAGTATTGGAGAAGCTCGATATTTCTCAACCATTGACTTGAAATCAGGATTTTATCAAATCCCAATTAACCCAAAGGATGCTGCGAAAACCGCTTTTTCAACATTTTTAGGACATTATGAATTTTTAAGAATGCCAATGGGACTGAAAAATAGTCCATCAACATTTCAAAAATTTACATTCACACTTATTTATGAAATACAACCAGTTAATGCGTTTGTATACTTGGATGATATTATTGTGTTTGGTAGAACTATCGAAGAACACAATGAAAATTTATATAAAGTTTTGAATGCATTGCATGAACACAATTTAAAAGTTGAACCATCAAAATGTAAAATTTTACACAAAGAAGTAAGATATTTGGGTCATATTATTAATGAAGAAGGTATTCGACCAACTAGTGAAAATGTTGATACAATCAAAAACATGAAAAGGCCGCAGACGATTAAAAATGTGAGATCATTTTTGGGAACTGTTAATTTTTATGGAAAATTTATTCCAAACATTGCAGATAAACGTAAGCCACTTAATGCATTACTAAAGAAAAATGTGAAATTTATTTGGACCGAAGAATGTGAAAATGCTTTTGAAGAATTAAAAAACTATTTAATTTCAGAACCAGTTTTAGTTAGACCGAACTATAATGACAAATTTGTTTTGACAACTGATGCTAGCGATTATGCTATCGGAGCAGTTCTTACTAATGAGAAGTCAAATGATCACCCCATCGCTTACGCAAGTCGTGCGCTTATCGGGGCAGAAAGAAATTATTTTACTATCGAGAAGGAACTACTAGCTATTGTTTGGGCAGTAGACCACTTCAAACATTTTATTTATAACCAAGATTTTATCGTTTACACAGATCATAGACCATTGGTAGCTCTATGGCATTTGAAGGAAACATCACCAACTTTGACAAAACTTCGTTTGAAAATCCAAGGCATTGGATGTGAAATTCGTTACAAGCAAGGAAAGGACAATGTGGTTGCAGATTTTCTCTCACGTTTAAATAATGATGAAGATCATGCAGATGATAAACAAGCATCAAAATTAGTAGCAATTACAACTCGTCAACAAGCAAAACAAAATAGACAAAATATTTCAGATAATCAAAACTCAACAAATACTCCAAACAGACAGAATTCATCTAGAAACAATACTAATTGGAATAATAATATGAATGGACTTCAACAAATTGACATAAATTTAGATAATGACGATGATAGCAACGATAAAACATTTACCTACAAGGATTTCCAAGATACAGATATCGATTTTACCGTTTTAAAATTTTCTAAAAATATTATACCATTTGAACAAGCCGAAGCTACATTTATGATATTAAACAGTGTTACGGTACACAAAGAATTGAGTAAATACATTGACCTTCCACATGGTTTTAAGGATTACACCAATGAAAATATATTTGTATTCCCGCAAAAGAAAATTTGGGGTTTAATTTTGAATGGAACATATCGTTCAGCAGTTAAAAATGAAGAATTTTTCGATGGTTTATTTAAAAGTTTTAAAGATTATCCTGATTTTGCTAAAGATGCATCAGTTATACAAATTATTTCTCATAGAATATTTAAAACAGAGTTGGAACTAAACTTATTACGATGTTTTGCAATGAAACTTTCAAAGTCATTTACACTGTATGCAACAGAAAATGAACGAATTTATGTAAAGCCAGAAGACAGAGATCAAGTGCTCAAAGATTTTCACGACGCACCGTTGGGTGGTCATGTTGGAGGTAAACGAATGATTAAAAGAATGAGTCCTCTATTTACATGGGAAAATATGCGAAGAGATGTTTTGAATTATGTAAAGCAATGTGATTCTTGTCAAAAGAATAAAATATGGCCAGCAAATAAGATGCCAATGAAAATTACGACAACATCGTATGAACCTTTTGATAAAATTTATATGGATGTGGTTATGTTACCAATTTCTAATAATGGAAACAATTGTGGACTTGTGATACAAGATGATTTAACAAGATTTTTGATTGTAGCTCCCATGGAAAACCAAGAAAGTACTACTGTTGCTAGAACTTTTGTCGAAAACTTTGTTTGTAAATTTGGTGCTCCTAAAGAAGTTGTAACCGATCGAGGTACAAACTTTGTAAGCAAATTATTGCAACATACATGCAAAATATTGCACATTAAAAAGATCGTTACAAGTGCATATCATCCTCAAGCTAATTTAGTAGAGAGATCAAATAGAGAGTTGAAAGTTTATTTACGAAATTTTATTGGCAAAGATCCACAATGTTGGGATGAATTAATACCATATTTTATGTTTGAATACAACACTACAGAAAATTCATCAACTGGATATTCTCCCTATGAACTTTTGTATGGAAGAAAAGCTATAATACCAAGCACAATTTATAAAATCAATGATTCAGATTTAAATTATGACGACTATATATGTTCAATGAAAGATATATTCAAGGATGCTCATGAAACTGCTAGAAACAACTTAATATTGTCAAAAGAAAAGAGAAAGGAAATTTATGACAAAAAGACAAATGATTGGGTACCAATGTGGGGAGATAGAGTTTTGGTACAAATGGTACAGACAGGAATTGGTCAAAAGTTACAAAATAAGTGGCGAGGCCCTTACGATATCGTTAAATTTAACAGCGATCAAACGACCACTATTAAAAATGGAAACAAATTTGAAGATGTACATAATAATAGACTAAGAAAATATAATGATTAACATAACACTAAATGATAGTTCAGAATGTACCCGTATTAAAATACATTTAACATGTTTTTAACAATATACAATTAACATAATTTAAAATTAAATGCTCCAATACAAGACAAATATTTTGAAGTGACAATTACAGTACAATTAAAATAATGTAAAAAAATAAGCGATTTATGCAATGAATGACATAGTATCATAAATGATCAATATCTAAAGACTGCAATGAATGAAAATATTTATTTTTAACACACGGGATTATTTATGTATATTGAAAAAAAAATATAATAGAAAACTTATTGAATTGATATGATTGATAAATAAAAAAAAATGATTGTTATCAAGAGAACTAAATGAATCAAACAAATGTGTTACAAATACCGATTTTTTTAATATAGAAAAATAAACATGAAAAAAGAATATATGATTGATTTGATATGATAAATGAATTAATGTTGAGTTAAACAAAATATGAATGATTATTACAAAAAAAAAAAAAAAAAATGCGCAAACAAGAATGTTATGAATTGGAGATGAAAGATAATTTTTATAAATGATTGAATTGATGAGATTTAAACAAGAAACAGATTAAGAAAAATACCAGTACTGAGTTGATGCATATTTTTTTTTCAAAAACACGTGAAGCGATTATGATCAAATATAAACATAATAATGAAGCAGTGATGAAACACGTTAAAACAATTAAGAAGCTGTTGGGTTGCAATTTTGGGAATATACTTAATTGAGCTAAAATGGGTTAACAGGGTATTAGAAAAACAATGACGCAATTTTTAACAACAAATAAAAACAAATCAAACGGACTGAACAATAATGAAATTTCAGCGAAAGGCAAATGAAGATGGTGTGATTATTAAATGTTTCAAAAACAACATGTATGCAAGTAAGAATGTGTGTGAGAATAATTGGACAAGGGACTGCAGCCCAGAATGATTGTTGAATGTAAACATGTGTTTTATAATTTACTTAAAAATGGATTAAGAATATATTTTCAGACTTTTTATACGCTAATACGAAGGATTTACAGGAAACCGTTGGAAGACGATCAAGAAGACAACAATTTCAACAAGGACGAATATGAACTACAGCTCAAGGAAAGGTAAAATTTGTGAGTATATCGTGGGGAATTTAAAAAGATCGAAAAGGACGGTAAAAGTTCCGATCTAGGGATACATAAACTGATAAAGCAACGCCGAAGGGATTAAAAAAGTAGACAATTATACTCTATGGGGAGAGTTTTTATGTCGAATAATGCTTCAAAACAGTTGTAATCCATGGGGGGATTCAATATGTTAAAAATATTTCAAAACATTTGCACTTTACGGGGATAGTCAAATGATAATTAAAGGGAATGGATAAATAATGCTTCAAGGGAAAATCAAGGGATAAATAATGCTTCAAGGGATTTTAAGGGATAAAATAATGTTCAAGGGAAAAACACCTTTAAACTGATTAAATTCAGAGGAAAAAAAAAAACAGAACATTATCATAAGACTGAAAATTGAACCAACAAATTTTCTTGCAAAATCAACATTTTATTGCGAATTGCTCAAATAAACAAATTGATTGAATGAGTGTAACAGATTTGAAAACACTGAATGACATACAGATTTCATAAAAAGTTGGAATAACAGAAAGGATATTTTAACATACGCAGTTTTGCAATGACAAGATGATAGGACGTATAGATCAATGAAAAACTTTATAGAGTAATTTTTTTATTCAGGTATAAAAATAATAGTCAATTAGAACTGATTTTTTTAAGTATTAAAAAAAAAATAGAACTTATTTCATATAAAAATATCAACAAGATTTATAAGATTGTAAGTAAATTTGAATTTAAATTTTGCACAGAAATTAACTGATAGATTCCTGAAAATTATAAAATATTGTTCATACGAAGAAAACAAGTAAAACATTTTTGTGGGATAAACAAAATTAGAAACTGAAGTAAAATATGGCAGAGATGAGATACGAGACGACTTGAGATGATCAACGCGTTCGTATGCTGAGAAGTTCTACGCGTTCGTATGCAGAAGTTTGTGATGGCAAGATGGTGAGTGGCAAAGTCATGCGGGAGGTTGAACAGGTAACGGTGTTGATGTTGTTGAAAAAGGTCATATCAATGAGGATCAAGTCGAATTAAGACACAATTCTAGTAACGAGACATTCACGTAAAACAAATTACCAATCAAAATGTGGAATTAAGCGAAGTAAAGATGATTGAAATGCGAAACATCAATTATGGAACAAAAATGCAAGTTGAGATCATACTGCACGTCTGAAACTATTGAAAAGGAGAAGATCATGATAAACAAATGATAACATCATCCGATGTCATTAATTTACAAAAGCCAAAGTTGCAAATTACACGAAAAGACAATTTTGGACAAACAACATTTCCTAAACATTTGAAAAAAGAATTACATCAACCGATGTCAATATTTTGAGATTGTCAAAGATACAAAGCAACTGGAAAAGTCAATTTTGGACAAAAATACTGGATTTACGAACAATTCACAATACTCAGCAAGTGAGAAGTCAATGCACTCTCAAAATTGACCACAGTCAACTCACAGTTGAGTTATGAAGCATAATTCATGATGGAAACGACAATTGCACTAATCGACGAAATTCAACACTTTAGCCTCGAAAACTGATCAATTGACCAAGTCACTGTGGAATGAATAGCCTTACGATAGAGACGATTTTGATGGAAGACGACGACGATAATAACCAGCCGATCAACACAGTTCTACAACAACAAATTTAGCTTACAGTGGGAAAAATGCAATGATTTTTTTTAGGAGAGATAATGAAAATTAATTTCAAATGCAAGTTTATTTAAATCAGTTTCAACGAAAATATTTTTACAAGAGAAGTTCAAAATAGTAGTTCAAGTAATTTAACAGGACAGAAGATCAAAAAAGTAACGCAAATAATTTTTACAGGAGAAAAATCAAAAGAACAATTATATTATAAAGCAATCTACAAGAAAGCACAAGAAGAACAAATTGTAAACCGCACGATCACTACACCCGACAAAATTCTTTCCAGAGATGATCATTTCTTTCAGACGATCATCTAGCTGATAAGTGTGGGGGAGATTAACCAAACCATTTTTTTAAATCAATTTTTTATAGCCAGCCTTTAAAGTATCTTTTTATGAATTTTTGCAAAGTAATTTTTACACAATTTAAATTATTGACTTTGGGAATATTATTTCAACCTACAAATAACTTTCGATAGATGTTCTTAATGCTTTTCAAGAATACAAACATCTAGCTGGTAAGTGTGGGGGAATGCAGCGACCTCAAATTTAAATCATTAAATTTGTCCAATTTTCGAACCTCACCACAGTTCTGACCATGCGCGCTTACGCAAGCATAAATAATTTTACCCGTCGACTCGCGTTGCGCGACAAATAATTAAGCTTATGTACAGGTGTGGATCATGAGTCATCCTCACCTGAAAAGCCCTTTATTAAATTTCGCCAATTGTTAGGCAATCAAAAAAATGGTTAAGCTTTCAATTATGAATGTGCGATGTTATTACACAGGGGAAATTGAGGGTGTGGCTTAACCAAATTCATTGGCATGTTTGTTCAATGGAGAATTCGACCTTCTCATTATTGACCAACATTTTTGAGAATGTTTTAGGAACATAATTTTGATATTCCAATAACATAATTTAAAGTTTCACGACAATGGTTCGAACCCATGACTTCCGATTTTGATGTGTACTCACTACACCATACGGAAAGTCATGAAGAATTGCAGAGGTCTGCATAATTTAATTCATGAGGTTCATCGATGCTTCTCATCGAAACGGACCACTTTTAGTAGAACAAAATTTAGTAGAGTTTTCGGGGACTGACTATAAAAACCCCAAAATTCTTGAGGAGGGCAGTTAGTTCCAGCCAGTTCAAGCCCAGTCCAGTTCCAGATCCTGAAGAAGCCCCAGACCAGCCGGACCCGCCAGCAGCCACCAGTAGCAGAGGCCCCAGTCCAGCCGGACTTAGCGGTGGAGGCCGCAGTCCGCCGGGACTTAGCCACCGGGAAGAGTCCGCCGGGACTTAGCCGCCGCGAAGAGTCCGCCGGGACTTAGCCGCCGTGGAGTCAACCAGGGACGTAGCAGATTTCGAGTCTGGCATGGCTCGGCGAAGAGGTCTGGAGGACAAGTCTGGCTTCAACGTAGAGAACTGGCTCGACGAAGGTCTTAATGAAATTAGCAACAAAAAGTTGAGTGATGTGATCGTGCGCGTAAAAGTTGAAAGTGTTACCGCAAAAATGTAATCTTTAAAAAAATGTAATATACAGATAAGTGAAGTTTACTGATCTGTTTTGACTCTACAAGTAAATATCACAAAATTCCTGAAAGCCTAAACCGCTCGGGCCGTTCACTCCTGTTAACTTTATTTTATTCCAAAAGATCAATTTTCTTTAAAAAAAACCTTTAAATAGTTTTCACTCGCCTTTGCACTTATCGCGCAAAAACGTAAACGTAACCTTGCACCAAAGTTCTCCTACTCGAATGTAGGTGGCGAATCGAGTTTTTAGCTTTGGTTTTGGCTTTGATTGGTACTTTTGTTTTGAGATGGCCGTTCTCTACACAGAAAAAAATATTCCTGTAAATTTACATTATTTATCATGTACCAAAAGGTATCATGTGGATGTATATTTACATTAGGGTTCTTTGGAAATTTACATGAGTTTTGAAAATTTACATTAGTTTTGGAATTTACATTAGTTCAAATCAACTAATTCTGTTTGGCCAATGGGAATGAGAAGCTCAACTTGGATTGCAGTAGGAAAAGGGTGTGGCCTATGTTCTATTTTAAAATGATTGAAGCGGGCAGCAAAAGGAAATTCTGATTTTAAAAAGTTGCTTCACAGGTAGGGGACGCTTTCTCGTCGACGGCCAAGTGGAATAATGCTGGACTGGAATCGAACGGACGACGGGTAGGATGTTCGGTGTTACTGCTGCTACCCGCTGCCGACTGAGCCATCTTCGCATTTTATGAACGAGCGGCTAAAGCATCAACTTGCCCAGGTCGAGGCTCAGGCAGTGGGCCAGCGAAATATGAGAGCAATAGAACCCAGTTAACTCAATCCGAATTCTGAAACGGAATCAAATTAGAATCGTATACAAATTTCGTTTCAAACGCAACAACCGGTTCCGTGTTCGAACCGGTTGTTGCGTTTGAAACGGAATTTGTCTACGATTCTAATTAGATTCCGTTTCAGAATTCGGATTGATTTGACTGGGAAAGAGAATCAAATATAACTATTTTAGTTCGGGTAGTTTTGAAGTCAACGTTTGGCAGAAATACATTGGATATATGATTTACATTAAATAGGAATTTACAGGAAGCTGAACCCGGGTAGAAATTCATCAGATTTGAGTTTCCATGCTCAACGTTTCCATTAGATTCTTGATTTACATTAGATTTAGATTTACATTGGAGTAATTTCCATGACTTTTTACTCTTTACATCATATTTCAACATTACATTGAGTGAGTTTACATAAGAAACAGTAATTACGTGCTGTGTAAATTTACATATTTTTTCTGTGTAATAAGCTCCAGGCTCTCTACCAAAAAGGGGAACGCTCAGTCAGAGAGTGAGGGAAACCAAGAAAGCAAAATCGGGTACACCAACCAACATCTCGATTTGCTCGGGCAGTTGGATTTCTACTCGAGACAGTAACGGTTCGGTTGCTACGCTGCTGATTTTTCTGGTGAGCCGAAATGGACCGGCCTCGAACGAGGCGCGCCACGCTCGACTGGAGGCTGCTAGACGTGGTCGCGGGGCTGCCTGAGGGAAGACTACGGCTCGGAGGAACCGGCGATCACGCCGAACAATCCACCGCCCTGGTGGGGAGCGACAAGCGGTTTTCATCGGTGGCGGAGCGACCAGCGGTGCGGAAGAAGGAAGATGAAGAAGAGGGTGAGGAGAAGAAAGGCCAAGGCGAAGAAGAGGAAGAAAATGACCATTCTTTATTTTGCTATTCCTTTGAAAAAAAAAATTAAGCTGCCGTTATCTTCCTTTTGTAAGAAAGGCTCTATCTCACCGTGTTTTTTTTTAAATTCTCCTTCGACTAATCTTTAAAAAAAACTCGATCTGGCCACAGATGTCTAGGGACCCCATCCATAAACCACGTGGACAGTTCAGGGGGGATCAAAAATGTTACATAACATAAAAAAATAATAACATAATAATCAGCAACCACCACCTATGGTTTATTAGAGCCGTACTTGCAGACTAAGTATAGCCTAGAGACCCTAAATAGGGAGACTGGCCAGACTTTGCTGAATCGTTCTGGCAACGTATGTTTTGTGCTTGCCAACACTGCCAAGTTTTGCTGGGCGTAAAGGCAAATGCTCGTTTGGATACGTCTAACTTGTGTCTGTCTTGGTACGTCAAATTCACTTCGACCAGTCTCTCTTTTTAGGGTTCCTAGTATAGCCAAGAACTCTAACTTACTACGTGCGGGTCTTGCACATCTCCAACCGGATGCAGAGTTCGGTTAAGATTCTTAACAGTTCCGCAGAGCTGTAGAGCGCATCTTTACCTCCTTCTTTCGTGCCGTCAGCGCAAGGGTGTTGGTTTTTCTGTCCTGCTTGTGAGACCGCCCCCGCAGCGGATGGAAATCCGCCAAGTTTACATCCGTCCACTACCTTCAATAGCTCGTAAAACGCCGTGGTTTTCTTCACCACAAGACTGGCCGAGTGCTGGAACCGACGGGGCTCCTCCTGCTGCTGGGCTATCATTGTTGTTGTTGAGCAGATTTTGCTCAACTTTGCTACCGTCTTCTTTCTTTGTTTTGCGCTCGTTCGCCTCCATTCCTCGGAATCAACTGGGTCATTCTCTGCCAACTCCGACTTCTCTTTGATTTGGTATCTGATCACGAATTCGAGTTCCATTTTTTATGTCTGTTTTTTATCATTTGCAACCTGAAGTAGTGCAAAATGGACTTCTATGTACTCAGAATTCCGGGAAACATATTTTTCATCGACAAAAATACAAAAAATAGTTTGAAAAACTCCGTCATTTTTCATTTTATGGGAAATTCAATGTACTTTTCGAATCTGCAGAGTACTTTTGCAATAAAAACAAAAAAAAAATCATTTTTTCGTTCATTAAACGTACTGGCCTTCTGTTGTCATAATTTGGTAAAGTTTTGGGTTTCAAATTTTCATACAATAATAATAATTTCAGGTAGTTTTACGTCAAACTGTGAGTTTCCACAGTCTTCTCTTCGGTGTTGGTTGTTTCGGCTGTGTCGTTGGAATCCACAAAGTCGGCACGTGGCAATCTGACCCGTATGGGTTGCCAAACTGCTAAGGCTGCAAATCGTTACATACAACCGAACAGGCTTAGAGAGCTTCATTTTTAAAACCCGCACACCATTGGGTAGGTCGGGAAAAATGTCTCTCCACACCTCGTCCCTAATCGTAAGCACGTCGTCGTACTGTAACATGGCTTCGGCGATCTGCATGTTGGACATGTCCGGCGGAAGATCGTGGAACCGCACGTCGACGTAGATCAGAATCACGATCTTCTTCGTCGGGCTGATCCGGAAGGCGTGCTTGAGATGATGCTCCGCGGCTGTTTTGACGGCGGCTGCTGGGTCCGTCATCTCAATCAGCACGCAATGGTGGATGTTGTGTAGCTGGATACTTCGAAGGCCGGTGAAATTAAATCCCATGCTCTTTTAAACAAACCATTGCACTGTGTTACAAAAGGAAGTTCTTTCACGATAAAATTTTCCCAGACACAGCGAAATTAGTTTTAACAATTTTATTTTTCCCACCGTTCACAAAAAACATCATTTTCTCAAGGCCTACTTCCTCTTCTTCGCCTTGGCCTTTCTTCTCCTCACCGGCGATCACGCCGAACAATCCACCGCCCTGGTGGGGAGCGACAAGCGGTTTTCATTGGTGGCGGAGCGACCAGCGGTGCGGAAGAAGGAAGATGAAGAAGAGGGTGAGGAGAAGAAAGGCCAAGGCAAAGAAGAGGAAGTAGGCCTTGAGAAAAGATGTTTTTTTTGAGCGGTGGGAAAAATAAAATTGTTAAAACTAATTTCGCTGTGTCTGGGAAAATGTTATCGTGAAAGAACTTCCTTTTGTAACACAGTGCAATGGTTTGTGGAAAAGAGCATGGGATTAAATTTCACCGGCCTTCGAAGTATCCAGCTACACAAACTCCACCATTGCGTGCTGATTGAGATGACGGACCCAGCAGCCACCGTCAAAACAGCCGCGGAGCATCATCTCAAGCACGCCTTCCGGATCAGCCCGACGAAGAAGATCACTGAATGAATCGTGGACCGGTACGGATGCCGGCGGACGACGTAATTCCAGGTTGGTACGAAAATCCAACGAAAAATCTATTCTATCGATACAAAGACCCCCAAAACGGTGGTATACCCACTCCAAAATGTTTATTTAGCAATTCTATGATAATATATTGTCATTTAGTTGAATTAAAAGTTTGCAAAATTAAGTTTAGATAAGTTTTATATATAATTTCCAGAGTTATATAAACTTTTATACTAAGTAATTGGTAAACTTTATATTCAATCCAAATATTTTTTTTAAACAAGGAGCGTTCGTTGCTAAATGGTTACGATGTTCGCTTTATAAGCGAATGGTCCTGGGTTCGATACCCACCTGCTCCCAACGAGAAAATTCTGGACTCATTAAAATTTGAAATAAATGAAAAACTTGAAGCTCAAGGCGGGGTTCGATCCCCTGTCCTTAGGATTGGCAAGCAAAAATGCTTTTCACTTAACCGTGGAGTATTGGTAACTTCAATGCAAGTTGAACATCAGAACTCAAACAAGATTGCGCAGTTGAAATTGAATCGACTGATAGAATTCATCCAATAAGAGATGAGAAGAATTGAAAGCTTTCCCATTAGAAATGAGAACACACGAAGAATTCGAACAACAATGCAACGGTCGTTACCACTCGCCTAGGGTGGCTCCTCAGACCATTTACCTTCAAAAAACCGTCCAACTCCAAGCGCAACTTACTTGGGGACACCGTGGTGACTTGCCCTTGACCCCTTAAACAAGTGGAGCATCAACACTTCCCGTCTTCCAAATCCCTTTCCTTGTCCTTGGTGCGCGGTGGAGATGGGAGCGGCCGGCAATGGACGGCTGCCATGGTGGTGAGAATCTGGTTCAGGTGGAATTGGTTCTATTCCCAATTATAGATTCCTAGGCAACTTGGGCTTAGACAATCATCACATCACATGGCGAAAATCCAGTCTGCAATCCGCTAAAATCACCGTCTCCTAGCCCTCCTAGCCCTCCTAGCGAAGCGAATCCAAATATTTTGACAAAGAACTTTGTCCTAAGGTTTCTATACGTGGTGTCAATCCAAAATTTTCGCGAAGCGAAAACGTTACGTGACGAATTCCCCTCTCGGCAATTTTCCCCTCTTTTTGGTGCACGCTGGTTGGTTGAACAAACGTTTCCCAATCAGTCAATATAGAGACGTGAGATTGATGTATCTAAAATCACCCTCACTCTACCTCATAATTTTTGGATCGTCGACGCGGCAAAAAACGAATAAGGAGATGTAGGAGACTGGGTGCAAAGAGGCGGGGCATACGACACATCAGGAGCAGATGGCCTGGTGGCCCGTTTGTAGACGGCCTGGAGGATCGGGAGCAGATAGTATGCACACGCCAAGACATGCCAGCCGGCATGAGCGGGAATTGATAATTGGAATTGGCCACCACTTGGAGTGCTCAGAGTCCCCGGCGGGTGTTCCGATGGGGGGACATTTGCGGAACCATAAGAGTTGGGGCAATATGGGTATCAAACTTTACGATTTTTGATACTGGACATGAAATTTTACATTTCGGCAGTAGTGGCCACAATACGGAGTGGCCGGAGGCCCCGCGGATGTTCCGATGGGGGGACATTTGCCGAACCATAAATCTGTTTCTGGAAATTTAGAATAACTATTTCGTAATCAGTTAGAGAACTGAAAATGGCAGTTCAGCTCCACTTGCAATTTCCATCCCCTTAGTTCGATAGGATGTTGATATTATGTCTTAAAACTTTACAAATCAAACAGGCTGTTTCAGAGCCACGAAATTGACCACAAAAGAGTTGTCTTATATAATTATAAGGGAATCATGGGGAAATTTGGACCGGACGTACAAATCGAAAATTTCAATAATTATCTGGCAAAGTTCTTTGCCATACTGGTCATGTGTATCATAACCACCTGCACCTTTTTTTAAACAGTCAAGGATGCCTATTTGGAGTTGGGAGACTGGATTTATGGTGATTTGTCAAAAAAATTATTTTATTTATGTTAATTTTTCGAAAGGTGTACAAACTTTTTTTGCACCTTTTTTATTTTTGTAATAGTATTTGTTATATAACTTTTTATAGAAAACATCATTTCATGAGATTTTTGTAGCAAAATGTTTGGCATGAGTTTCTGAACAAAACGTAGTACTAGGTTTCTAAAAAAAAAAACAAAGTAATCCACTTTAACGACCCCCGGGTCTTTTGTGGTCTCTGTTGCAAGTTTCTGCTCATTTCTAGGCGTCCGAAGGTTATGTGTGGTGAGTCACTCAAAACCTCTTTTACGCAAATGGACCGACGTTTTACTTCCCCATCCGATAGAAGGCGTGGTCAGGCAAATCTCGTCTCGAAAAATGCCACCGGGTCCGTCTGGGATTGAACCCAGGCCATACTGGGATTCAGAGGATACCACGCTAACCACTAAACCACCGGACCCGGGTTTCTATCAACATTAAATTGTTTAGATGTTTCATCACAATATGTGCAAAGTGCCCAAGGGGTGTAAATACTTTTTTACATACTGTACACCACATCCAGCGCGTAAAGTTGCACGTCCAAGATAATCCGCTTCAATCTTGGTGGTTACAATTAGCTCACAATTTGCGATGCTCGTAATGTTTCCTGCCTATCGCTAAATTGTTCGTATTCTCTGAGTGTTTTTTACACTTTTCAAAATATCAAGAATTAACGAGAAAACAAAATAATTCCGTCTTGCCCCAGAGCGTTAAAGTGGTTACAAAATGACTGGCAGAAAGTGTTTCCACACCCAAGAATTTGCCGTGTTGTACAAGGGTCCTGATTGTTCAAAATCAACCACTCCATTCGCGAGCACAAATAGCAGGCGACGCGATACTGCCCTGATGAATTCCTACTGTTTGTCACTTTCTCACCATTCGCTCCCGAACACTCTCGCTTCTACTCTCCTTCTCTCTCTGATCGGCTCAGTCTCCGGACGGCTCAGGCAGGGCGAACGTCACCGATCACTCTGAACTGAAAACTTTTTTTTTCTGTGATGCGCTGCGTTATACTCATTCATTTGGGTTGCCTAAAATCAATGTTATCAATTAAATTGTGCATTTATTTTGATTTCATAACATTATAGACATCATTCAAAGAAACTTCCACCAATAAAAAATCAAATTGATGGCAAACTGAGGGCGTGAAGACAAAAAGACTGCCGCGCTGGCATTTTGTGAGAATGGCTCATCGCTGAGCATGCCCAGTAAAACAGCCAAAATCCAAGTCGAGCCAAATTAGTTCGCGGTTTCAAAAAAAGGTGTCGCATGGCTCAAATTATGGCGCCGCCTAGCGGTGAGACACACCAACTGCTGTGAACAGGCTGAAATATTGCTTGAGTGACGTAAACCCGAGCTGTCAGAACCGGACTTAGCCATTTTTGTGTTTGTTTACGTTCCTGCCACGTTTGCAATTTCTCTTGCATAACAAAAAAACATTTTATTTCGGTTTTCGCGGAATTCCTGGGCGTAACGCGGTTCTTTGGTGCCGAGAAAAACTGCCGTTGATTAATTTTGCCAACGGTCCGTAAATTTTGCGCAAAATTTCGGTTTCGCGAAAGTTGTTCCTAAGGAATTCGGCAGCTGGAGAATCCGGACGTTGCCGAACCTGTCGACAACGGGTGTGGCCGTGTCCGGATTTCCATCACCGGAAACATATTTGGTGCAAAGTCGAGCTGGGAGAGCTGAGAAGAAGATAGATGACGAGAAGAATACGTGAACCAAAAAGTAGTTGCCGGAAGAGTGTCGTGTGCGGTAGTGCAGTGTTTCTTTTTTGCCGCACCGGAAAAAGGACTCTGGACTCACGAAAGGAACTGCTTAATCTCCCCCGAGCAAGGCCCGCCGGTGTTCGCTTCCGGAGCTGCAGCGTACTGCGGGACTGGAGCCGCTGCTTGCTGGGGAATTGGTACCGATTCCGTCGAATCCGAACCGGGGAACATACCGGTCATGGTGTGACCGCAGCAGAACCGATCGCAACAACTCCCGCTGTATCGGCAATCTGGGCCATCAGACCAGGTCCGATTCCGCGTGACACAGCAGGTATAGAAGATTTAAACATTGCCCAGTTCCGTTCCGCGCGTAATATTTTGAAAATATTCTTCCGTGAGGGTGAATTCCAAGTCTTCTGCACTCCTGTTGTGCCGCACGGAACCGTAAACGGTTATCCGGTCACAAAATTGCACTGATTTGGTGGGGTGAATATCAGGGCTAAGAACCTTTTTCTGAGGAAAACAAGAAATTGGGATTTACATTTCGGACAAAAGCAAAGAAGAAGTTTATTGGGCGGATTTGGGAAGAGAAAAAAGGAAAGCCGGAAGTGCCAATTTGGTGTGTTTACTGTTGAAAATCAACGTGAAAATAATGAATATGAAAAAAACGAGTTAACAAAACGAAAACCCAGTTCGACTTAGCACTGAGCTGTAATTCTTGTTGTGATTTGATCACCATCAGCCTTCCTGCGGGTGATTTGGAGTCTGCAATATGAAATGCCTCCCGGAGTGTCAAGGCAGCTCGGGTAAGTTCCATGATCATTTTTCAATAATGCGTAAGGCTGGTACAAATATGTTTAAAAGTGTATGACGCTCCCCCCCCCCTCTCCTCCTCCTCCTCCTCCTCCTCCTCCTCCTCCTCCTCCTCCTCCTCCTCCTCCTCCTCCTCCTCCTCCTCCTCCTCCTCCTCCTCCTCCTCCTCCTCCTCCTCCTCCTCCTCCTCCTCCTCCTCCTCCTCCTCCTCCTCCTCCTCCTCTTCGCACAAAAAATTGTTTTCAAAAAACTTCAAATTTCATTGTAAATTTAAATGCAATCAGCTGAAATCAATTTAAACTAATTCGCCTGCGTTTAGAATAATTTTCAGCATGTTTGATTTGTTCGAAAATCTTTAGAATTTAGAAAAAAAAAATCGATGTACAAAACCACAAAAAGTTTTTTTTTGCTTAATTTTTTTTTGTAAATTCTTACATTTTTGAAAACTACTGAATGTAAAACAAGTGAACTTGTGTAAAATACATTTTCAAAAACTATGGCATATTACTTCAAAAAATTTCAAAATAAGGTAAGGCCGTTGCAAATATTTTTTAAAGTTTATGACTTTTGATTCATAAATACTACCAATTTTTTCAATACTTAACCCTTTACTGCCCACATTTTTATATGATTTTTTTTATTTTTCCCTTGTTCAGGAGGTCATTTTGAGCTACTTTCGTTCTATGAAAAATTTTACATCTCTTGTTTTTATTTTTCTTGTTTCATTTTTAGTATTTTAATTTGCATTTATCATGTTAAGTGTATGTTTGTTTTTGGTAGTATTTGGTTTATTCTACCACTTCCTATCATTAGCTTTTGCCTATCTAGTTTTTTCATGTTTTTACCGTCATTTTTTTAAAATTTTTACTTGTTTTTCACATTTTCTGCTATTGAATGATACCATTACCATTTAAAGTACGGTATGCTGATCGGAAGAAATGCGGTCAAGAAATGTTGCGTGTTCTTTTCGTGACCCCCCCAAGAAAAGTTGACAGCTCGGTTGACAGTTCGGTATGAGCGCGATTGACGGTGTGCGCGATTGAGGTTCTTTCGAGGAAAAAATAAAAAGATTAAAAATATTCAAAACTTAAAATTAAAAAGATTAAAAATGTTTATTCAAAAACATTAAACAACAATTATAAACAAAATTAAGAAATCAATAAATAAAAGAAAATTTAGAAATTCTTATATTCTAAAACAAGAAAAACTGAAATAAAAAAAATATGTAATTATGAAATAAGGAAATTAAAAAACTATGAAATTATGAAATAAGGAAATTAATATGTTAGGAAATTAGGAAACCAGGGAATTAGGAAATTTGGAAATTATGATAATAGCAAATTAGTAAAATAAAGAAAATAAGAAAATTAGGAAATTATGAAATTATGAAATTATGAAACAAGGAAATTAGGAATTTGGAAATTAGAAAATTAATATGTAAGGAAATTAGAATGTTAGGAAGTTAGGAAACAAGGAAATGAGCAAATTAGGAAATAAGGAAGTTAGGAAATTAGGAAATTAGGAAATAAGGAAATCAAGAAATTTTTAAAATTAGGAAACTAGGAAATTAGGAAGTAAGGAAATTAGGATATCAGGAAACTAGGAAATTAGGAAGTTAGGATATTAGGAAAATGAGAAATTAGGAAATTAGGAAACTAGGAAATTAGAAGTTTAGGAAGTTAAGAAGTTAAGAAATTATGAAATTAATATGTTGGGAAATTAGGAAGCTAGGAAATTAGGAAATAATGAAATAAGGAAAATAGGAAATCCAGAAATTAGAAAATCGTGAAATAAGGAAAATAATATGTAAGGAAATAAGGAAGTTAGGAAATTAGAAAATTAGGAAGTTAGGAAGTTAGGAAATTAAATTATGAAATTAGAATATTAGGAAGTATGGAAGTTAGGAAGTTTGGAAATTGGGAAATTAGGATATCAGGAAACTAGGATATTAAATTCTTAAAATCTTAAATTCTTAAATTCTTAAATTCTTAAATTCTTAAATTCTTAAATTCTTAAATTCTTAAATTCTTAAATTCTTAAATTCTTAAATTCTTAAATTCTTAAATTCTTAAATTCTTAAATTCTTAAATTCTTAAATTCTTAAATTCTTAAATTCTTAAATTCTTAAATTCTTAAATTCTTAAATTCTTAAATTCTTAAATTCTTAAATTCTTAAATTCTTAAATTCTTAAATTCTTAAATTCTTAAATTCTTAAATTCTTAAATTCTTAAATTCTTAAATTCTTAAATTCTTAAATTCTTAAATTCTTAAATTCTTAAATTCTTAAATTCTTAAATTCTTAAATTCTTAAATTCTTAAATTCTTAAATTCTTAAATTCTTAAATTCTTAAATTCTTAAATTCTTAAATTCTTAAATTCTTAAATTCTTAAATTCTTAAATTCTTAAATTCTTAAATTCTTAAATTCTTAAATTCTTAAATTCTTAAATTCTTAAATTCTTAAATTCTTAAATTCTTAAATTCTTAAATTCTTAAATTCTTAAATTCTTAAATTCTTAAATTCTTAAATTCTTAAATTCTTAAATTCTTAAATTCTTAAATTCTTAAATTCTTAAATTCTTAAATTCTTAAATTCTTAAATTCTTAAATTCTTAAATTCTTAAATTCTTAAATTCTTAAATTTTGAAATTTTGAAATTTTGAAATTCTTAAATTCTTAAATTTTTTAAATTTCCTAATCCTTATTTTTTTTGAATTTATTTATTCTTAAATTTTCATTCTAGATTTTTTAATTTTGGAAGAAATAGAGTGTTTGTCAAGTTTAATTTCACTCTGATTTACTTCATTTTGGTCCCGCGAGTGAGGGTAAATCGGACTTGAATTCAGAGGTAGCTGGTTGGTACTAGCAATAAATTGTTGGTGACACGATGGCCGGCATCTATAAAGACAACTTCTTTGTTTACTCCATTTCGACCAAAAAACTAAATCTCTCCTTTTAGTTTCAATATTCTGTTTTTTGAGATTCGGCGGGAATTTTAAATATTATTATATCCAATTCAAATTTATTAAAACGTTTGTAATTATCAGTCGCATTCAAAAAGAAAAATTACAATTCATTGATTTTTTCATCAAAACATATTACAAACAAGCACCGCGCGAAGAAACGTCAAACGCAATCTTTCCGTTTCTGTTACTTTTCAGCTGCGTACCGCTTAAGAAAAATCTTTTCGTGACCCTTTCCTTGACCGTTTCTTGGGCGTTTTTTTGTATGGAGTTTTGCGTTCCTTCCCATCTGCGTATCAGCCTTAAATTGGAAAAAAAATGCTTATAGGCATAGTCTGGTTCACTACTAAAATTACTACAAACTTATTTTCACATAATATAGGAGAAATGTTGGTAAGGAACATAGCCAAAGTTGACCCCAGAAAAAATGACATTTTTAAAACATCAGCAAAGTCACATGAATCAAGTCACATTTTCAATCTTATAATTTTCTTAAATTTTAAGAGTTCTTCTTTCCAAAAAAAATCAAAAAAATCAAATAATTCGCTCTACAGCATTGCCTTGGCGTTCTCGATTGCGAGATTCCTACTCGAAACTAGGTGTTCGAAGGCTTGATTGTTGAGGCAATTGCAAACCTCTTTTTACACCTTAGCTTCCATCCACCTCGGGATTCGAACTGACGACCTTTGAATTGTTAGTCCAACTGCCTACCAGCGACTCCACCGAGGCAGGACCCAGGGAGACGACTCCTACACCTGGACTGAGCTAACGACCTAACCTTTTTTTTTAGGTTGGTCCGGGGCCAACATTTACTTCCCGTCCGACGGAAGGCGTGATCAGACAAATCTCGTCTCGAAAAATGCCACCGGGACCGTCTGGGATCGAACCCAGGCCGACTGGGTGAGAGGCAATCACGCTTACCCCTACACCACGGTCTTTCCAATGCTTTTTAAAAATCAAACATTGGTTGTACAAGGTTAAAATAGGTACTTGAATTACTTTAAACACATGAATTACTTAAAATGTTTTCGATATTTTCAATACTTTATATAATAGAAATATTTGAAATACTAGGTTTTTTTTATAAAATACTTTAAATATTTTGAATACTTTGAATACTTTAATATTTTGAATATTTTAAATATTTGAAATACTTGAATTGCTTTCAATACGTACAAAAATTTAAATACTTGAAGAACTTTGAACTTTTCCAATACTTTAAATATTTGAATACATCAATTATTTTGAGCTCTTTGATACTTGAATAATTTTAATACTTGAAATACTTGATATGCCTGAAATACTAGAAATACTTTTTTTTAAATACCTTGAATATTTTGAATATTAGAAATTCTTAAAATACTTGAAATACTTGAAATAATTTAAATACCTAAAATATAAATCCTTTCATATTTTTTAATTTTTAACATACTCAAAACAATTGAACTAGTTCCAATACTTAAAACACTTGAAATACTTTAAAATATTTGACACACTTAAAAAAGTTAAATAACATGATTAACAGTTTTGATGTAGTACTTTAAAACCGTAAAATTTTAAAATATATTTTTGACTGAAATATTTGAAGTACCACAAAATATTTTAAACTTTTGATTCATTTTATTTCAAAAATTCTTGAAGTGCCTGAAATACTTTATATGTTTGACAATCATGAAAAACCTGAAGTAATTCAAAACTTTTAATTCCTTTTTTTATTATTAAATACTGTAGATATCAGAAATATTCATGAAACTAGAAATTCATTAAATATTTTGAGTCCTTGGACCACTTTGAATACCTTGATTTTTTTTAAGTTTTCAATATTTCAAATACTTTGTATACTTTGAGTCCTTTGAATGCTTTAATACTTTGAATTCTTAAATTAAATGAAGCACTTGAAATGTTTGGATAATTTAAATTCTTTAAATATTTTGAATGCTTTGAGCCTTTTGAGTATCTACTTTGAATACATGAATACTTGAACATTTTAAATACATTGAATACTTTAAATTCTTTAAAAACTTTGAATATGTTAAATACTTGAAATTCTAGACAAACTTAAAATTTTGCAATATTTGAAATATTTTTTTTTATGTTTATTTCTTTGAATTCGTTTTTTAAGTTACTTTTAATAATTGTTATACTTTTAATACTTTTGTTTTTTAAAAGCAGAGCCTCGTTGGATAAGTGAACTTTTAATACTTTAATTACTCTAAATACTTAAAATACTTTAAATACCTTAAATACTTTAAATACTTATAATACTTTAAATACTTTAAATACTTTAAATACTTTAAATACTTTAAATACTTTAAATACTTTAAATACTTTAAATACTTTAAAAACTTTAAATATTTGAAATACTTGAAATACTTGAAATACTTGAAATACTTTAAATACTTTAAATACTTTAAATACTTTAAACACTTTAAATTCTTTAAATACTTTAAATACTTTAAATACTTTAAATACTTTGAAAACTTTGAAAACTTTGAAAACTTTAAAAACTTTAAATACTTTAAATACTTTAAATATTTTAAATACTTTAAATACTTTAAATACTTTAAATACTTTAAATATTTTAAATACTTTAAATACTTTAAATACTTTAAATACTTTACATACTTTACATACTTTAAATACTTTAAATACTTTAAATACTTTAAATACTTTAAATACTTTAAATACTTTAAATACTTTAAATACTTTAAATACTTTAAATACTTTAAATACTTTAAATACTTTAAATATTTGAAATACTTGAAATACTTTAAATACTTTAAATACTTTAAAGACTTTAAACACTTTAAATTCTTTAAATTCTTTAAATACTTTAAATACTTTAAATACTTTAAATACTTTGAAAACTTTGAAAACTTTGAAAACTTTAAAAACTTTAAATACATTAAATACTTTAAATATTTTAAATACTTTAAATACTTTAAATACTTTAAATATTTTAAATACTTTAAATACTTTAAATACTTTAAATACTTTAAATACTTTAAATACTTTAAATACTTTAAATACTTTAAATACTTTAAATACTTTAAATACTTTAAATACTTTAAATACTTTAAATACTTTAAATACTTTAAATACTTTACAAACTTTACATACTTTAAATACTTTAAAAACTTTAAGTACTTGAAATACTTTAAATACTTTAAATACTTTAAATACTTTAAATACTTTAAATACTTTAAATACTTTAAATACTTTAAATACTTTAAATACTTTAAATGCTTGAAATACTTTAAATACTTGAAATACTTTAAATACTTGAAATACTTTAAATACTTTAAATACTTTAAATACTTTAAATACTTTAAATACTTTAAATACTTTAAATACTTTAAATACATTAAATACTTTAAATACTTTAAATACTTTAAATACTTTAAATACTTCAAATACTTTAAATACTTTAAATACTTTAAATACTTTAAATACTTTTAATACTTTTAATACTTTTAATACTTTAAATAATTTAAATACTTTAAATACTTTAAATACTTTAAATACTTTAAATACTTTAAATACTTTAAATACTTCAAATACTTTAAATACTTTAATTACTTTAAATACTTTAAATATTTGAAATACTTTAAATACTTTAAATACTTTAAATACTTTAAATACTTTAAATACATTAAAAACATTAAATACTTTAAATTCTTTAAATACTTTAAATACTTTAAATACTTTAAATACTTCAAATACTTTAAATACTTTAAATACTTTAAATACTTTACATACTTTAAATACTTTAAATACTTTAAATACTTTAAATACTTTAAATACTTTAAATACTTTAAATACTTTAAATACTTTAAATACTTTAGATACTTTAAATACTTTAAATACTTTAAATACTTTAAATACTTTAAATACTTTAAATACTTTAAATACTTTAAATACTTTAAATACTTTAAATACTTTAAATACATTAAATACATTAAATACTTTAAATACTTTAAATACTTTAAATACTTTAAATACTTTAAATACTTGAAAAACTTTAAATACTTTAAATACTTTAAATACTTTAAATACTTTAAATACTTTAAATACTTTTAATACTTTAAATACTTTAAATACTTTAAATACTTTAAATAATTTAAATACTTTAAATACTTTAAATACTTTAAATACTTTAGATACTTTAAATACTTTAAATACTTTAAATGCTTTTTATACTTTTAATACTTTAAATCATTTAAATACTTTATATACTTTAAATACTTTAAATACATTAAATACTTTAAATATTTAAAATACTTGAAATACTTGAAATACTTGAAATACTTGAAATACTTGAAATACTTTAAATACTTTAAGCATGAGCATGAGAGTCCACCCTTGAAATACATTAAATACTTTAAATACTTTAAATACTTTAAATACATTAAATACATTAAATACATTAAATACTTTTAATACTTTAAATACTTTAAATACTTTAAATACTTTAAATACTTTAGATACTTTAAATACTTTAAATACTTTAAATACTTTAAATGCTTTTAATACTTTAGATACTTTAAATACTTTAAATACTTTAAATACTTTAAATGCTTTTAATACTTTTAATACTTTAAATCATTTAAAATACTTGAAATACTTGAAATACTTGAAATACTTTAAATACTTTAAGCATGAGCATGAGAGTCCACCCTTGAAATACATTAAATACTTTAAATACTTTAAATACTTTAAATACATTAAATACATTAAATACTTTTAATACTTTAAATACTTTAAATACTTTGAATACTTGAAATACTTGAAATACTTTAAATACTTTAAATACTTTAAATACTTTAAATACTTTAAATACTTTTAATACTTTTAATACTTTAAATACTTTAAATACTTTAAATACTTGAAATACATGAAATACTTGAAATACTTGAAATACTTTAAATACTTTAAATACTTTAAATACTTTAAATACTTTAAATACTTTAAATACTTTAAATACTTTAAATATTTGAAATACTTGAATTACTTGAAATACTTTAAATACTTTAAATACTTTAAATACTTTAAATACTTTAGATACTTTAAATACTTTAAATACTTTAAATACTTTAAATGCTTTTTTATACTTTTAATACTTTAAATCATTTAAATACTTTATATACTTTAAATACTTTAAATCAATAAATACTTTAAATATTTGAAATACTTGAAATACTTGAAATACTTGAAATACTTGAAATACTTTAAATACTTTAAGCATGAGCATGAGCATGAGCATGAGAGTCCACCCTTGAAATACTTTAAATACTTTAAATACTTTAAATACCTTAAATACATTAAATACTTTTAATACTTTAAATACTTTAAATACTTTAAATACTTTAAATACTTTAGATACTTTAAATACTTTAAATACTTTAAATACTTTAAATGCTTTTAATACTTTTAATACTTTTAATACTTTAAATCATTTAAATACTTTATATACTTTAAATACTTTAAATACATTAAATACTTTAAATATTTAAAATACTTGAAATACTTGAAATACTTGAAATACTTTAAATACTTTAAGCATGAGCATGAGAGTCCACCCTTGAAATACATTAAATACTTTAAATACTTTAAATACATTAAATACATTAAATACTTTTAATACTTTAAATACTTTAAATACTTTGAATACTTGAAATACTTGAAATACTTTAAATACTTTAAATACTTTAAATACTTTTAATACTTTTAATACTTTTAATACTTTAAATACTTTGAATACTTTAAATACTTGAAATACTTGAAATACTTGAAATACTTGAAATACTTGAAATACTTTAAATACTTTAAATACTTTAAATACTTTAAATACTTTAAATACTTTAAATACTTTAAATATTTGAAATACTTGAAATACTTGAAATACTTTAAATACTTTAAGCATGAGCATGAGAGTCCACCCTTGAAATACTTTAAATACTTTAAATACTTTAAATACTTTAAATACATTAAATACATTAAATACTTTTAATACTTTAAATACTTTAAATACTTGAAATACTTTAAATACTTTAAATACTTTAAATACTTTCAATACTTTAAATACTTTAAATACTTTAAATACTTCAAATACTTGAAATACTTGAAATACTTGAAATACTTGAAATACTTGAAATACTTTAAATACTTTAAATACTTTAAATACTTTACATACTTTACATACTTTAAATACTTTAAATACTTTAAATGCTTTTAATACTTTTAATACTTTAAATAATTTAAATACTTTAAATACTTTAAATACTTTAAATATTTGAAATACTTGAAATACTTGAAATACTTGAAATACTTTAAATACTTTAAATACTTTAAATACTTTAAATACTTTAAATACTTTAAATACTTTAAATACTTTAAATACTTTAAATACTTTAAATACTTTAAATTCTTTAAATACTTTAAATACTTTAAATAATTTGAAAACTTTGAAAACTTTGAAAACTTTAAATACTTTAAATACTTTAAATATTTTAAATACTTTAAATACTTTAAATACTTTACATACTTTACATACTTTACATACTTTGAATACTTTAAATACTTTTAATACTTTAAATACTTTAAATACTTTAAATACTTTAAATCAGTCTTCCCGAAACGCGCGCACGCCGTACAAGTTTTCAGTGCAGATGAACCTCAAACACACCAGGCTACCATGTTCGAGTTCTCCCTACACGGCGCCCTCAAGTTTACACGCGCCGTAAACACGGGGTGCACACCTCGGGTACAACGCCGTGCGAGCGAAGAGCGTATAAAGCAGGGTGGCCACTCAAGTCGGGAAATCGGGAAGGTCGGGAAAAAGTCGGGAATTCGCCAAAATCCGGCAAAAATCGGGAAAAAGTCGGGAATTTATGATTTTTTTTCAAAAAGTCGGGAAAAGACGGGAATTCTGAGCATACCTGTTTTAAAATTATTTTTTAACTCTTGAATAATTTTGTAATATTTTGTACATTTTTCACTAATTTCTGTTTAAGTAACTTACTTAAATTTTAAGGTTCTTTTCACTATTTCAATATATTTGAGTATGGAAAAGCTGTTTAAGACATTCAGAATCTTAACGAATATTGGAGTCTTCGACACAGTTTTTTTTTTTAAATGAATCAAATGATTGCTATTAATTTTTGTTCATCAAACAAGAAGTAAAGTTAATGAAAAACTAATATAAAAATAGAGCCTAATGGCCAGCTTAGAATTATAATTCTATTTCATTTTGTCACACATACTTGAATATTTGAAAACAGATTCCAACTTGAGTTTGGCAATGGTTTTTTTTTGGTAAATATTTTAAATTGTTAAAACTTAAATATCGAATAAAATTCAAAATTGACAAGCTTTTTTACGTTTTGAAAACATAAAGAAAATATTGAAATTGCAAAAAAAATAATCCAAGAAATTTTGAGTTATTGCGAAATTGTTTAAAATAATTGTCTTTTCAAACATTTTGCCTAAAATAAGTGGGAAAACATAAGTCATATCAAACTGAATTTTTATTGAAAAAAAAAGTTAAATACTAACCACTAAATAAATTACCATTGATTAAAAAATTCAATATCAAAAATTACAAAATTAAAAAGGGAACTTGGCAAAAAAAATTTTTTATGAGTTCCTTGACATTTTTCTAAATCCTTTGAATAAATAATAACAGCAATTATGTTTTAATCATTCTTTGACTTTTTGTCATTTCCAGTTGAAACGAAGTTGAAACTATACGTTTGCCAATTTAAAAAAATAACATGGATGTTATAAGTTTTGTTGAATTTTCGATTATTTTTTCAAAGAAATTTGTGTTTCTACTCTGAATCATAATAATGAAATTGTAGTTTTGAAGTTTTGTTTTATTTGTTGTTCAGTTTCTGTATTTACAAAAAATGCCTATATTTGGAATTTTTAAAATTCATTGAGAATTTTTTTTCCGGTGGTTAATTTTGACATTTCTTCTAGAATTTTTTTTGCTTGAAATCATTCTTTAAATAAGAAATGCCAATTATTTGAGCATTCTGGAAAAGTCTGGAAAAAAGTCGGGAAAAAGTCGGGAATTTGAAAATGGAATTTGAGTGGTCACCCTGGTATAAAGAGACGAAAAAAATGACTGCTTCTCATTCTCTCTGTGGCAAACACTGTAGTGTGACTGCAGCGGAGAATGAATCACCACTTTACAGCAGAGGGAGCGTGAGGGAAATATTTTTATCTCTTTTCTGTGTCGTCGGCCTGCACGGGGTTTGTACCCGAGGTGCAAGGTTCGGTTTAAACTTGAGGTTCGTGTACGGGTACAGCCTGTACACGGCAGAGTTTAGGTTTGCTTGTACGCGTGCACACGCGGTGCTGGTGTTTGATCGAGTACAGAAAACAGAGAACGCGGTTGAACGCGGTGCACGGGGATCACTGCTTTAAATACTTTAAATACTTTAAATACTTGATATGTTAAAAATACTTGACACTTTTGAAATACCAAAAATACTTTTAGTTTTTTAACTACTTTAAATATTTTTGATACTTTTAATACTTTGAGTCCTTTGAATATTTGAATACATTGAATTAAATACTCTGAATCATTTAAAAACAAGAACATGTTGAAATACTCATAATATTTACCATATTTTTAGTAATAACCATATATTATAATTATTATTAAAATACTAAATATTAACTTTCATTTAAAATATAAAGTATTAACTTTCAACATTTATAAATTTTTATGAATAAATGAATTCATAGATAACTTTTATTTTTTTAAACATTATACATTTTTACTACTTTGAATAGAATGAATAATTTGAGTTCATTGAACGCTCGAATATTTTTAATACTTTGATTGATTTGATTTTTTAAATAAATGAATCACTTGATACATATTAATATTTTGAATGCTTTGAGCCCTTTCATCATATTGAATATTTTAAATGCATTGCATACTTTGAATTCTTTTTAAACTTTGAAGACCTTGAACACTTTAAAAACTTTTAATATTTCTTGAAAATCTTGCAGTACTTTTAAAATATTTGAAATGCTTGAAATACTTTGATATTTTAACACTTTCAATACTTTGATTCCTTTAAATATTTTGAAAACTTTCTATGAATACTTGAATTTCTTTAAATACTTGAAATACTTCAAATAATTGGAATACTTGCAAATATCAGAATTTTCTAAATTCATATAATATGTTGAATATTTTGAGTCCTTGGAATACTTTGAATATTTTTATTTTGTTTTTCAATATATCACATATTTTGTATACTTTGAGTCCTTTGAATGCTTACTTTGAACTTTTAAATTAAATGAAGCACCTGAATTTTTTTTTCAAATAATTTTAATATTTTGAAAACTTTGAGCCATTTGAGTACTTTGAATACGTGAATACTTGAATATTATAAATACATTCAATACTTTGAATTCTTTGAAAACTTTGAATATTTGAAATACTTGAAATTGATTTTTGTGGGTTGGCGATTGTCCACGCTTCATACAAAAAAGATTTTATTTGTATGGAAATTGTGGGAGGGGGAGGTTTGAGATTTCCAAAAAAAAGTGTCTACGTGGTTTGTGGATGGTCCTTACCCGAAATTCTTTAAAAACTTGAAACATTTAAAATACTTTAAAAACTTACACTACTTTCAATACTTTAAATTCCTGCAATACTCGCAATTCTTTGAATTTTCAAAATTCAATAAATGAATAAAATGAATATTTTTATTTTTAAAAATTTACTGTTTTTTAACTTTTAAAATTTTGACTTCTTTGTATACTATGAATTCTTTGTGTCCTTTGAATGCTTGATTTTTTGAATACTTGATTACTTTAAAAACTTTGATTTTTTTAAATAAACGAATTAAAAAGAAACTTTGAATTCTAGAAAAACCACTTCTAATAATAGAAAACTTTCAACACCCTAAAATAATTGAAGTAGCTACTTCAAATACCTAATATGTATTTAAAAAAAAATTGATGAATTTAATATTTTGAAATTTTGAGTCCTTGAATACTTTGATTTTTAACAAACTTTCAATACTTTGAATACTTTGAATATTTTGAATTCCTTTGAATGCTTATAAATTCCTTATATAAATGAAACGCTGGATAATTTTTTTAAATTTTTAAATGCTTTGAATATTTTGAATTCCTTTGAATGCTTATAAATTCCTAATATAAATGAAACGCTGGATTATCTCTTGTTTTTATTTTTCTTGTTTCATTTTTAGTATTTTAATTTGCATTTATCATGTTAAGTGTATGTTTGTTTTTGGTAGTATTTGGTTTATTCTACCACTTCCTATCATTAGCTTTTGCCTATCTAGTTTTTTCATGTTTTTACCGTCATTTTTTTAAAATTTTTACTTGTTTTTCACATTTTCTGCTATTGAATGATACCATTACCATTTAAAGTACGGTATGCTGATCGGAAGAAATGCGGTCAAGAAATGTTGCGTGTTCTTTTCGTGACCCCCCCAAGAAAAGTTGACAGCTCGGTTGACAGTTCGGTATGAGCGCGATTGACGGTGTGCGCGATTGAGGTTCTTTCGAGGAAAAAATAAAAAGATTAAAAATATTCAAAACTTAAAATTAAAAAGATTAAAAATGTTTATTCAAAAACATTAAACAACAATTATAAACAAAATTAAGAAATCAATAAATAAAAGAAAATTTAGAAATTCTTATATTCTAAAACAAGAAAAACTGAAATAAAAAAAATATGTAATTATGAAATAAGGAAATTAAAAAACTATGAAATTATGAAATAAGGAAATTAATATGTTAGGAAATTAGGAAACCAGGGAATTAGGAAATTTGGAAATTATGATAATAGCAAATTAGTAAAATAAAGAAAATAAGAAAATTAGGAAATTATGAAATTATGAAATTATGAAACAAGGAAATTAGGAATTTGGAAATTAGAAAATTAATATGTAAGGAAATTAGAATGTTAGGAAGTTAGGAAACAAGGAAATGAGCAAATTAGGAAATAAGGAAGTTAGGAAATTAGGAAATTAGGAAATAAGGAAATCAAGAAATTTTTAAAATTAGGAAACTAGGAAATTAGGAAGTAAGGAAATTAGGATATCAGGAAACTAGGAAATTAGGAAGTTAGGATATTAGGAAAATGAGAAATTAGGAAATTAGGAAACTAGGAAATTAGAAGTTTAGGAAGTTAAGAAGTTAAGAAATTATGAAATTAATATGTTGGGAAATTAGGAAGCTAGGAAATTAGGAAATAATGAAATAAGGAAAATAGGAAATCCAGAAATTAGAAAATCGTGAAATAAGGAAAATAATATGTAAGGAAATAAGGAAGTTAGGAAATTAGAAAATTAGGAAGTTAGGAAGTTAGGAAATTAAATTATGAAATTAGAATATTAGGAAGTATGGAAGTTAGGAAGTTTGGAAATTGGGAAATTAGGATATCAGGAAACTAGGATATTAAATTCTTAAAATCTTAAATTCTTAAATTCTTAAATTCTTAAATTCTTAAATTCTTAAATTCTTAAATTCTTAAATTCTTAAATTCTTAAATTCTTAAATTCTTAAATTCTTAAATTCTTAAATTCTTAAATTCTTAAATTCTTAAATTCTTAAATTCTTAAATTCTTAAATTCTTAAATTCTTAAATTCTTAAATTCTTAAATTCTTAAATTCTTAAATTCTTAAATTCTTAAATTCTTAAATTCTTAAATTCTTAAATTCTTAAATTCTTAAATTCTTAAATTCTTAAATTCTTAAATTCTTAAATTCTTAAATTCTTAAATTCTTAAATTCTTAAATTCTTAAATTCTTAAATTCTTAAATTCTTAAATTCTTAAATTCTTAAATTCTTAAATTCTTAAATTCTTAAATTCTTAAATTCTTAAATTCTTAAATTCTTAAATTCTTAAATTCTTAAATTCTTAAATTCTTAAATTCTTAAATTCTTAAATTCTTAAATTCTTAAATTCTTAAATTCTTAAATTCTTAAATTCTTAAATTCTTAAATTCTTAAATTCTTAAATTCTTAAATTCTTAAATTCTTAAATTCTTAAATTCTTAAATTCTTAAATTCTTAAATTCTTAAATTCTTAAATTCTTAAATTCTTAAATTCTTAAATTCTTAAATTCTTAAATTCTTAAATTCTTAAATTTTGAAATTTTGAAATTTTGAAATTCTTAAATTCTTAAATTTTTTAAATTTCCTAATCCTTATTTTTTTTGAATTTATTTATTCTTAAATTTTCATTCTAGATTTTTTAATTTTGGAAGAAATAGAGTGTTTGTCAAGTTTAATTTCACTCTGATTTACTTCATTTTGGTCCCGCGAGTGAGGGTAAATCGGACTTGAATTCAGAGGTAGCTGGTTGGTACTAGCAATAAATTGTTGGTGACACGATGGCCGGCATCTATAAAGACAACTTCTTTGTTTACTCCATTTCGACCAAAAAACTAAATCTCTCCTTTTAGTTTCAATATTCTGTTTTTTGAGATTCGGCGGGAATTTTAAATATTATTATATCCAATTCAAATTTATTAAAACGTTTGTAATTATCAGTCGCATTCAAAAAGAAAAATTACAATTCATTGATTTTTTCATCAAAACATATTACAAACAAGCACCGCGCGAAGAAACGTCAAACGCAATCTTTCCGTTTCTGTTACTTTTCAGCTGCGTACCGCTTAAGAAAAATCTTTTCGTGACCCTTTCCTTGACCGTTTCTTGGGCGTTTTTTTGTATGGAGTTTTGCGTTCCTTCCCATCTGCGTATCAGCCTTAAATTGGAAAAAAAATGCTTATAGGCATAGTCTGGTTCACTACTAAAATTACTACAAACTTATTTTCACATAATATAGGAGAAATGTTGGTAAGGAACATAGCCAAAGTTGACCCCAGAAAAAATGACATTTTTAAAACATCAGCAAAGTCACATGAATCAAGTCACATTTTCAATCTTATAATTTTCTTAAATTTTAAGAGTTCTTCTTTCCAAAAAAAATCAAAAAAATCAAATAATTCGCTCTACAGCATTGCCTTGGCGTTCTCGATTGCGAGATTCCTACTCGAAACTAGGTGTTCGAAGGCTTGATTGTTGAGGCAATTGCAAACCTCTTTTTACACCTTAGCTTCCATCCACCTCGGGATTCGAACTGACGACCTTTGAATTGTTAGTCCAACTGCCTACCAGCGACTCCACCGAGGCAGGACCCAGGGAGACGACTCCTACACCTGGACTGAGCTAACGACCTAACCTTTTTTTTTAGGTTGGTCCGGGGCCAACATTTACTTCCCGTCCGACGGAAGGCGTGATCAGACAAATCTCGTCTCGAAAAATGCCACCGGGACCGTCTGGGATCGAACCCAGGCCGACTGGGTGAGAGGCAATCACGCTTACCCCTACACCACGGTCTTTCCAATGCTTTTTAAAAATCAAACATTGGTTGTACAAGGTTAAAATAGGTACTTGAATTACTTTAAACACATGAATTACTTAAAATGTTTTCGATATTTTCAATACTTTATATAATAGAAATATTTGAAATACTAGGTTTTTTTTATAAAATACTTTAAATATTTTGAATACTTTGAATACTTTAATATTTTGAATATTTTAAATATTTGAAATACTTGAATTGCTTTCAATACGTACAAAAATTTAAATACTTGAAGAACTTTGAACTTTTCCAATACTTTAAATATTTGAATACATCAATTATTTTGAGCTCTTTGATACTTGAATAATTTTAATACTTGAAATACTTGATATGCCTGAAATACTAGAAATACTTTTTTTTAAATACCTTGAATATTTTGAATATTAGAAATTCTTAAAATACTTGAAATACTTGAAATAATTTAAATACCTAAAATATAAATCCTTTCATATTTTTTAATTTTTAACATACTCAAAACAATTGAACTAGTTCCAATACTTAAAACACTTGAAATACTTTAAAATATTTGACACACTTAAAAAAGTTAAATAACATGATTAACAGTTTTGATGTAGTACTTTAAAACCGTAAAATTTTAAAATATATTTTTGACTGAAATATTTGAAGTACCACAAAATATTTTAAACTTTTGATTCATTTTATTTCAAAAATTCTTGAAGTGCCTGAAATACTTTATATGTTTGACAATCATGAAAAACCTGAAGTAATTCAAAACTTTTAATTCCTTTTTTTATTATTAAATACTGTAGATATCAGAAATATTCATGAAACTAGAAATTCATTAAATATTTTGAGTCCTTGGACCACTTTGAATACCTTGATTTTTTTTAAGTTTTCAATATTTCAAATACTTTGTATACTTTGAGTCCTTTGAATGCTTTAATACTTTGAATTCTTAAATTAAATGAAGCACTTGAAATGTTTGGATAATTTAAATTCTTTAAATATTTTGAATGCTTTGAGCCTTTTGAGTATCTACTTTGAATACATGAATACTTGAACATTTTAAATACATTGAATACTTTAAATTCTTTAAAAACTTTGAATATGTTAAATACTTGAAATTCTAGACAAACTTAAAATTTTGCAATATTTGAAATATTTTTTTTTATGTTTATTTCTTTGAATTCGTTTTTTAAGTTACTTTTAATAATTGTTATACTTTTAATACTTTTGTTTTTTAAAAGCAGAGCCTCGTTGGATAAGTGAACTTTTAATACTTTAATTACTCTAAATACTTAAAATACTTTAAATACCTTAAATACTTTAAATACTTATAATACTTTAAATACTTTAAATACTTTAAATACTTTAAATACTTTAAATACTTTAAATACTTTAAATACTTTAAATACTTTAAAAACTTTAAATATTTGAAATACTTGAAATACTTGAAATACTTGAAATACTTTAAATACTTTAAATACTTTAAATACTTTAAACACTTTAAATTCTTTAAATACTTTAAATACTTTAAATACTTTAAATACTTTGAAAACTTTGAAAACTTTGAAAACTTTAAAAACTTTAAATACTTTAAATACTTTAAATATTTTAAATACTTTAAATACTTTAAATACTTTAAATACTTTAAATATTTTAAATACTTTAAATACTTTAAATACTTTAAATACTTTACATACTTTACATACTTTAAATACTTTAAATACTTTAAATACTTTAAATACTTTAAATACTTTAAATACTTTAAATACTTTAAATACTTTAAATACTTTAAATACTTTAAATACTTTAAATACTTTAAATATTTGAAATACTTGAAATACTTTAAATACTTTAAATACTTTAAAGACTTTAAACACTTTAAATTCTTTAAATTCTTTAAATACTTTAAATACTTTAAATACTTTAAATACTTTGAAAACTTTGAAAACTTTGAAAACTTTAAAAACTTTAAATACATTAAATACTTTAAATATTTTAAATACTTTAAATACTTTAAATACTTTAAATATTTTAAATACTTTAAATACTTTAAATACTTTAAATACTTTAAATACTTTAAATACTTTAAATACTTTAAATACTTTAAATACTTTAAATACTTTAAATACTTTAAATACTTTAAATACTTTAAATACTTTAAATACTTTAAATACTTTAAATACTTTACAAACTTTACATACTTTAAATACTTTAAAAACTTTAAGTACTTGAAATACTTTAAATACTTTAAATACTTTAAATACTTTAAATACTTTAAATACTTTAAATACTTTAAATACTTTAAATACTTTAAATACTTTAAATGCTTGAAATACTTTAAATACTTGAAATACTTTAAATACTTGAAATACTTTAAATACTTTAAATACTTTAAATACTTTAAATACTTTAAATACTTTAAATACTTTAAATACTTTAAATACATTAAATACTTTAAATACTTTAAATACTTTAAATACTTTAAATACTTCAAATACTTTAAATACTTTAAATACTTTAAATACTTTAAATACTTTTAATACTTTTAATACTTTTAATACTTTAAATAATTTAAATACTTTAAATACTTTAAATACTTTAAATACTTTAAATACTTTAAATACTTTAAATACTTCAAATACTTTAAATACTTTAATTACTTTAAATACTTTAAATATTTGAAATACTTTAAATACTTTAAATACTTTAAATACTTTAAATACTTTAAATACATTAAAAACATTAAATACTTTAAATTCTTTAAATACTTTAAATACTTTAAATACTTTAAATACTTCAAATACTTTAAATACTTTAAATACTTTAAATACTTTACATACTTTAAATACTTTAAATACTTTAAATACTTTAAATACTTTAAATACTTTAAATACTTTAAATACTTTAAATACTTTAAATACTTTAGATACTTTAAATACTTTAAATACTTTAAATACTTTAAATACTTTAAATACTTTAAATACTTTAAATACTTTAAATACTTTAAATACTTTAAATACTTTAAATACATTAAATACATTAAATACTTTAAATACTTTAAATACTTTAAATACTTTAAATACTTTAAATACTTGAAAAACTTTAAATACTTTAAATACTTTAAATACTTTAAATACTTTAAATACTTTAAATACTTTTAATACTTTAAATACTTTAAATACTTTAAATACTTTAAATAATTTAAATACTTTAAATACTTTAAATACTTTAAATACTTTAGATACTTTAAATACTTTAAATACTTTAAATGCTTTTTATACTTTTAATACTTTAAATCATTTAAATACTTTATATACTTTAAATACTTTAAATACATTAAATACTTTAAATATTTAAAATACTTGAAATACTTGAAATACTTGAAATACTTGAAATACTTGAAATACTTTAAATACTTTAAGCATGAGCATGAGAGTCCACCCTTGAAATACATTAAATACTTTAAATACTTTAAATACTTTAAATACATTAAATACATTAAATACATTAAATACTTTTAATACTTTAAATACTTTAAATACTTTAAATACTTTAAATACTTTAGATACTTTAAATACTTTAAATACTTTAAATACTTTAAATGCTTTTAATACTTTAGATACTTTAAATACTTTAAATACTTTAAATACTTTAAATGCTTTTAATACTTTTAATACTTTAAATCATTTAAAATACTTGAAATACTTGAAATACTTGAAATACTTTAAATACTTTAAGCATGAGCATGAGAGTCCACCCTTGAAATACATTAAATACTTTAAATACTTTAAATACTTTAAATACATTAAATACATTAAATACTTTTAATACTTTAAATACTTTAAATACTTTGAATACTTGAAATACTTGAAATACTTTAAATACTTTAAATACTTTAAATACTTTAAATACTTTAAATACTTTTAATACTTTTAATACTTTAAATACTTTAAATACTTTAAATACTTGAAATACATGAAATACTTGAAATACTTGAAATACTTTAAATACTTTAAATACTTTAAATACTTTAAATACTTTAAATACTTTAAATACTTTAAATACTTTAAATATTTGAAATACTTGAATTACTTGAAATACTTTAAATACTTTAAATACTTTAAATACTTTAAATACTTTAGATACTTTAAATACTTTAAATACTTTAAATACTTTAAATGCTTTTTTATACTTTTAATACTTTAAATCATTTAAATACTTTATATACTTTAAATACTTTAAATCAATAAATACTTTAAATATTTGAAATACTTGAAATACTTGAAATACTTGAAATACTTGAAATACTTTAAATACTTTAAGCATGAGCATGAGCATGAGCATGAGAGTCCACCCTTGAAATACTTTAAATACTTTAAATACTTTAAATACCTTAAATACATTAAATACTTTTAATACTTTAAATACTTTAAATACTTTAAATACTTTAAATACTTTAGATACTTTAAATACTTTAAATACTTTAAATACTTTAAATGCTTTTAATACTTTTAATACTTTTAATACTTTAAATCATTTAAATACTTTATATACTTTAAATACTTTAAATACATTAAATACTTTAAATATTTAAAATACTTGAAATACTTGAAATACTTGAAATACTTTAAATACTTTAAGCATGAGCATGAGAGTCCACCCTTGAAATACATTAAATACTTTAAATACTTTAAATACATTAAATACATTAAATACTTTTAATACTTTAAATACTTTAAATACTTTGAATACTTGAAATACTTGAAATACTTTAAATACTTTAAATACTTTAAATACTTTTAATACTTTTAATACTTTTAATACTTTAAATACTTTGAATACTTTAAATACTTGAAATACTTGAAATACTTGAAATACTTGAAATACTTGAAATACTTTAAATACTTTAAATACTTTAAATACTTTAAATACTTTAAATACTTTAAATACTTTAAATATTTGAAATACTTGAAATACTTGAAATACTTTAAATACTTTAAGCATGAGCATGAGAGTCCACCCTTGAAATACTTTAAATACTTTAAATACTTTAAATACTTTAAATACATTAAATACATTAAATACTTTTAATACTTTAAATACTTTAAATACTTGAAATACTTTAAATACTTTAAATACTTTAAATACTTTCAATACTTTAAATACTTTAAATACTTTAAATACTTCAAATACTTGAAATACTTGAAATACTTGAAATACTTGAAATACTTGAAATACTTTAAATACTTTAAATACTTTAAATACTTTACATACTTTACATACTTTAAATACTTTAAATACTTTAAATGCTTTTAATACTTTTAATACTTTAAATAATTTAAATACTTTAAATACTTTAAATACTTTAAATATTTGAAATACTTGAAATACTTGAAATACTTGAAATACTTTAAATACTTTAAATACTTTAAATACTTTAAATACTTTAAATACTTTAAATACTTTAAATACTTTAAATACTTTAAATACTTTAAATACTTTAAATTCTTTAAATACTTTAAATACTTTAAATAATTTGAAAACTTTGAAAACTTTGAAAACTTTAAATACTTTAAATACTTTAAATATTTTAAATACTTTAAATACTTTAAATACTTTACATACTTTACATACTTTACATACTTTGAATACTTTAAATACTTTTAATACTTTAAATACTTTAAATACTTTAAATACTTTAAATCAGTCTTCCCGAAACGCGCGCACGCCGTACAAGTTTTCAGTGCAGATGAACCTCAAACACACCAGGCTACCATGTTCGAGTTCTCCCTACACGGCGCCCTCAAGTTTACACGCGCCGTAAACACGGGGTGCACACCTCGGGTACAACGCCGTGCGAGCGAAGAGCGTATAAAGCAGGGTGGCCACTCAAGTCGGGAAATCGGGAAGGTCGGGAAAAAGTCGGGAATTCGCCAAAATCCGGCAAAAATCGGGAAAAAGTCGGGAATTTATGATTTTTTTTCAAAAAGTCGGGAAAAGACGGGAATTCTGAGCATACCTGTTTTAAAATTATTTTTTAACTCTTGAATAATTTTGTAATATTTTGTACATTTTTCACTAATTTCTGTTTAAGTAACTTACTTAAATTTTAAGGTTCTTTTCACTATTTCAATATATTTGAGTATGGAAAAGCTGTTTAAGACATTCAGAATCTTAACGAATATTGGAGTCTTCGACACAGTTTTTTTTTTTAAATGAATCAAATGATTGCTATTAATTTTTGTTCATCAAACAAGAAGTAAAGTTAATGAAAAACTAATATAAAAATAGAGCCTAATGGCCAGCTTAGAATTATAATTCTATTTCATTTTGTCACACATACTTGAATATTTGAAAACAGATTCCAACTTGAGTTTGGCAATGGTTTTTTTTTGGTAAATATTTTAAATTGTTAAAACTTAAATATCGAATAAAATTCAAAATTGACAAGCTTTTTTACGTTTTGAAAACATAAAGAAAATATTGAAATTGCAAAAAAAATAATCCAAGAAATTTTGAGTTATTGCGAAATTGTTTAAAATAATTGTCTTTTCAAACATTTTGCCTAAAATAAGTGGGAAAACATAAGTCATATCAAACTGAATTTTTATTGAAAAAAAAAGTTAAATACTAACCACTAAATAAATTACCATTGATTAAAAAATTCAATATCAAAAATTACAAAATTAAAAAGGGAACTTGGCAAAAAAAATTTTTTATGAGTTCCTTGACATTTTTCTAAATCCTTTGAATAAATAATAACAGCAATTATGTTTTAATCATTCTTTGACTTTTTGTCATTTCCAGTTGAAACGAAGTTGAAACTATACGTTTGCCAATTTAAAAAAATAACATGGATGTTATAAGTTTTGTTGAATTTTCGATTATTTTTTCAAAGAAATTTGTGTTTCTACTCTGAATCATAATAATGAAATTGTAGTTTTGAAGTTTTGTTTTATTTGTTGTTCAGTTTCTGTATTTACAAAAAATGCCTATATTTGGAATTTTTAAAATTCATTGAGAATTTTTTTTCCGGTGGTTAATTTTGACATTTCTTCTAGAATTTTTTTTGCTTGAAATCATTCTTTAAATAAGAAATGCCAATTATTTGAGCATTCTGGAAAAGTCTGGAAAAAAGTCGGGAAAAAGTCGGGAATTTGAAAATGGAATTTGAGTGGTCACCCTGGTATAAAGAGACGAAAAAAATGACTGCTTCTCATTCTCTCTGTGGCAAACACTGTAGTGTGACTGCAGCGGAGAATGAATCACCACTTTACAGCAGAGGGAGCGTGAGGGAAATATTTTTATCTCTTTTCTGTGTCGTCGGCCTGCACGGGGTTTGTACCCGAGGTGCAAGGTTCGGTTTAAACTTGAGGTTCGTGTACGGGTACAGCCTGTACACGGCAGAGTTTAGGTTTGCTTGTACGCGTGCACACGCGGTGCTGGTGTTTGATCGAGTACAGAAAACAGAGAACGCGGTTGAACGCGGTGCACGGGGATCACTGCTTTAAATACTTTAAATACTTTAAATACTTGATATGTTAAAAATACTTGACACTTTTGAAATACCAAAAATACTTTTAGTTTTTTAACTACTTTAAATATTTTTGATACTTTTAATACTTTGAGTCCTTTGAATATTTGAATACATTGAATTAAATACTCTGAATCATTTAAAAACAAGAACATGTTGAAATACTCATAATATTTACCATATTTTTAGTAATAACCATATATTATAATTATTATTAAAATACTAAATATTAACTTTCATTTAAAATATAAAGTATTAACTTTCAACATTTATAAATTTTTATGAATAAATGAATTCATAGATAACTTTTATTTTTTTAAACATTATACATTTTTACTACTTTGAATAGAATGAATAATTTGAGTTCATTGAACGCTCGAATATTTTTAATACTTTGATTGATTTGATTTTTTAAATAAATGAATCACTTGATACATATTAATATTTTGAATGCTTTGAGCCCTTTCATCATATTGAATATTTTAAATGCATTGCATACTTTGAATTCTTTTTAAACTTTGAAGACCTTGAACACTTTAAAAACTTTTAATATTTCTTGAAAATCTTGCAGTACTTTTAAAATATTTGAAATGCTTGAAATACTTTGATATTTTAACACTTTCAATACTTTGATTCCTTTAAATATTTTGAAAACTTTCTATGAATACTTGAATTTCTTTAAATACTTGAAATACTTCAAATAATTGGAATACTTGCAAATATCAGAATTTTCTAAATTCATATAATATGTTGAATATTTTGAGTCCTTGGAATACTTTGAATATTTTTATTTTGTTTTTCAATATATCACATATTTTGTATACTTTGAGTCCTTTGAATGCTTACTTTGAACTTTTAAATTAAATGAAGCACCTGAATTTTTTTTTCAAATAATTTTAATATTTTGAAAACTTTGAGCCATTTGAGTACTTTGAATACGTGAATACTTGAATATTATAAATACATTCAATACTTTGAATTCTTTGAAAACTTTGAATATTTGAAATACTTGAAATTGATTTTTGTGGGTTGGCGATTGTCCACGCTTCATACAAAAAAGATTTTATTTGTATGGAAATTGTGGGAGGGGGAGGTTTGAGATTTCCAAAAAAAAGTGTCTACGTGGTTTGTGGATGGTCCTTACCCGAAATTCTTTAAAAACTTGAAACATTTAAAATACTTTAAAAACTTACACTACTTTCAATACTTTAAATTCCTGCAATACTCGCAATTCTTTGAATTTTCAAAATTCAATAAATGAATAAAATGAATATTTTTATTTTTAAAAATTTACTGTTTTTTAACTTTTAAAATTTTGACTTCTTTGTATACTATGAATTCTTTGTGTCCTTTGAATGCTTGATTTTTTGAATACTTGATTACTTTAAAAACTTTGATTTTTTTAAATAAACGAATTAAAAAGAAACTTTGAATTCTAGAAAAACCACTTCTAATAATAGAAAACTTTCAACACCCTAAAATAATTGAAGTAGCTACTTCAAATACCTAATATGTATTTAAAAAAAAATTGATGAATTTAATATTTTGAAATTTTGAGTCCTTGAATACTTTGATTTTTAACAAACTTTCAATACTTTGAATACTTTGAATATTTTGAATTCCTTTGAATGCTTATAAATTCCTTATATAAATGAAACGCTGGATAATTTTTTTAAATTTTTAAATGCTTTGAATATTTTGAATTCCTTTGAATGCTTATAAATTCCTAATATAAATGAAACGCTGGATTATTTTTTTAAATTTTTAAATGCTTTTAATTTTTTTTAAATTCTGGACATACTTAAAATACATTAAATAGTTTGATTATTTAAAATGCTTTAAATATTTTTAACACCTGAAATATTTTGAGTTTCTTGAATTCTTAGTGTAAGGCAGTTGCAAATATTTTTCAAAGTTTTTTACTTTACTTATTTAATTTAAATAGTTTTACTTATTTCTTTGTTCTTGTGATTGCCGTTGTAAAAATATAGAACGCTATTTTTGTTATAATTGTTTAATTTGGTACTAATTTTTCCTTCTTTTTTTATTCTTTTCTCTTCCATCGAGCTTTAAAAAATGGTAATTTCGGTCAGCATATCCCAACCAGCCCACGTGTTCCGAGTCCACCAGAGTCCAGTTCCAGATTGATTCCGCGGAGAAAGCTTCAGAGTAACCGCTCAGAAACACATGTTGGTCATCTCACCATCCATCACTACAGCGAGATCCAAACGTAAGTTATTTAAAAAATAAAAAGAAATAAAACATATTAAAACCTTGATTTTTTTTTTCAGCGGCTTGGATCTCCCCGAATAAACTACACTGCCATGATCATCGTCCGTCATCGCGCACTTCCACCACGACCACGGCGAAGCTTACCGACTGGTGTCCAAGATCGGTGGCACCGACTTCCACAAGGTCGACCAGCGCTGCATCTACATCAAGTCGACTGCCATGTCGATGCTCTTCGAGCCACGAAGCGGTGTTCATCATCAAACAGCGCTATAAAGACTGTTCCGAATTAATCTAATCGACCGGACACGTGGACTTTTCGTCTGAGGCCTACATGCCCGGGGAATGCTTACAGACCGTGACCTTGCTCTGCTGGACCATCGCAGAGCGGATCAAGCCTACGCTTCTCATCAAGCAAATGGACCACGCGATGCTGAAACTGCAGCTGGACGCTGAAGATCTGTACGAGGCCTTATATCATATCGTGAACGTCATCACCACCACGGACAAAATCAACGGTGGCCCGATGCGGGATGTGCGTGTCCACCCGAGCAAACTTTCGAAAACAAGCCGACGGATCACGAAACTGATGGTTACGTGGAAGTTGCCGACTGAAAAGCACTGCTTCAGATAATAGACATCTGCCGACGCCCGTGTTCCTTCTTAAGCACCGTGCGAAGGCCATCATGCCGATGAAGCCACCGTTGCCGTCGCCGTCGAGTTCCGCGCTTCTGATGTCCATGTCCAAAATGGTACCTACCTCCAACATGACGTATTACGGAATGGTCCGACTGCACCCCGGAAAGCGCGATTACTTGTCTGGACAGTGTCGATTCTAGTCAAGACCATCTCGACTTTCAAGGCTGCCCACAACACGAAGGTGTGGGATTTCTCCATGTCGCCTGCCGCCCTGGTTGACATGGACAATGTGGTCCGACATGGTCCGCTCGTGGGGCCAAACACCGGCGACCAGACGGTGCTTTCTGCTTGTCGCGGTCAGCAGTACGGCAAGAATCGAACTGCCAAGGATTTCTCACTGTCGGAGAAACTAAATGACCATCACGGATCACGGATTCATCAAAAGTTAGTGATTGTATGTCTGAATAGAAAATATAACAGAAAGCTATAGTTTAATTTTTCTTTCAGCGTGAATTCGGCTTCCCGAAACAGCCAGAATGTTGTAGGAAAGTTGCCGGAACCGGTTTCGGTGGCAAGGGAATGTCCTACCGACAAGACCGATGGAGTGGAACTCGTCAACATGCACGTCCGCTGTGGATCGCCATGCGAAGCGAGCACGTCAAGCCGCCCGCTGCCTGCCCCGTGCCGAGAAGTTAAACTGAACCGTCTACGTCCTCCTTCCTTCCGGTTCCCGTCGAGATTCCAAGAAATCGTCCAAAAAGCCCGTAGAAAACAAAACATTGAATACCAAATCAATATGTCTTGTAAATTTACTTTTTAATAAAACTCACCGTGTTTGGTAATTTTCTTTCCATTTATTTTAATAGCCTGATTTATTAAAAGGGCGTGTTGGCTTTCAAAAGTCAATTCGCCCTTTTAATAAATTAGCCTATTTTTCTTGAGAAACCAAAACAAAAACAAACCCATAATTCTATAACCGACCACCAGGGGTCGCATCGGTCGGCTTATCTGAGAGCGACATCTATGTGTGAACTCTGAACTACTTGAAATAATTCCTGAGATGCGAGTGAAATATTTCTTAGCTCGAGTGGCGCGAATTTTTTGTGTCAAAAGAGCTCGAATTCGAGGCAAATACACGCCAAATTCGAGGCGAATTTGCCTCGATTCGAGCGAGATTCGGCTCGAGTTTGGCGAGCGGTTCGAGCCATTTCGGCTCGAGTCTTTCTTACTGGGTGGTAGTGTGTGAGTGTCGTCGAGTGACGGAGTAGGCAAACATTTTCACGATGTATTTGTTCGCTGAGTGAACAGTTCGGGCCACTCGCTGTCTGCTTGCGAGTATCATTCGCTCATGAATGCTAGCGGGCTAGAATAGGTGACGACTGGATAGGCGATGAGTGAGTGGTTTCTGTTCATTGAGCATGAGCATGAGCATGAGCATGAGAGATCACCCATGGTTGCCCCTCCGTTGCTGAACAGAACCGTAATATCCTTTCAGCACTACTGATTATATGCTTCGACGATCTAGTGGTGTTTCCCTTATCAACAGCATGTATGAATGCGCTGAAAAGATAAAACACCATGATTGCTAAAGCTAGATCAGTTGCGAATAGGTAACAGTCATTGGCCACCAACGGCGCCCGCCATGTCAGTTTGTAGACCTCGATTTTAAGGGACGGGAATGTTAGTTAGCGCAGGTTGCTACTAGGGCAGCTGATTTACTCTGTGCTTACACCCCACAAGCGCCAGGAACCTGAAAATTTGTTAGTAGGATAGGGTGTTTGGTCAGGATTCATCATAGAAGATGATGATGCGACCCAAAATCATAGTGTTTGTTGAAAGGTATTATATTTTATTCTCAAGGCAAACGATCGGATTCTGCGGATGAGACATTTCCCGTTTATCGGCTGTTAACTTTTAATTGAAAAGGTTTAATCTTAGACAGCCGGCTGTGGAAAGATAGAACCAAAGTTGTTGGTAATTACATGATGAAGGATTTAACAGTCTGACTTTTTAATTGAAATGTTTTTACGAGTTTTACATGATTCATGTTTAGTGGGGTACTGATTAACGAAGCGAACGACGAGTTATGATGTTTATCGAGCTGAAATGGTATGATAAGGTTTTGTTGTTATTGCACACCGACGACGAACGCGAAAAAACCCTGCGACCCGACCGAAAGGCATCGCAAATTAGACTGGCTCAATTGTCATCGATGACAACCAGAGCCAGCCGCATCTTTACACACAAACACGCACGCGAAAAAAAAAAAACGAAAAACACACCGACGACGAACGCGAAAAAAAAAACACGACCCGACGGAAAGGCATCGCAATTCAAACTGAGGAAATGAAGAGAAAGAAGATAACATTAAAAAATAAAACCCAATCACCTAAAACCTAATCACATAAAATCAATCACTCCATGTAAACAAATAGCGACACAAAAGAGACGAAAATTATCACGAAAAAACAGGACTGCGCGTCCCAAGAAGCACTGCACTTTTGATGGCATTATTCAATTATTATGCCCAATCACCCCATGCACACAAAGAGGGACACAAAAGAGACGAAAATTATCACGAAAAAACAGGACTGCGCGTCCCAAGAAGCACTGCACTTTTGATGGCATTATTCAATTATTATGCCCAATCACCCCATGCACACAAAGAGCGACACAAAAGAGACGAAAATTATCACGAAAAAATAGGACTGCGCGTCCCCAGAAGCACTGCACTTTTGATGGCATTATTCAATTATTATGCCCAATCACCCCATGCACACAAAGAGGGACACAAAAGAGACGAAAATTATCACGAAAAAACAGGACTGCGCGTCCCAAGAAGCACTGCACTTTTGATGGCATTATTCAATTATGATGCCCAATCACCCCATGCACACAAAGAGGGACACAAAAGAGACGAAAATTATCACGAAAAAACAGGACTGCGCGTCCCCAGAAGCACTGCACTTTTGATGGCATTATTCAATTATTATGCCCAATCACCCCATGCACACAAAGAGCGACACAAAAAAGACATGAGTGGTTTCTGTTCATTGAACCGAAAATCAGGACCCTTGGTTGTAAACGGTAAAGCCGCTTAAAAGTTCTTGAATGCTTTGAAACGCCTACTGGAATTCACTAAACTGACATTTAGGCGTTAGGCAAAATTGTGAGCCAGAAAGTTATGTAGTATGCATTAAGGCGTTTTTGGGATTGGGAAGCATGCTGCGACTGAGCGCTCGGTGAGACTTCACTACGGCAAACGTAAACGTACCGAATGAACCCTTGGCTCATACGCTGGGTTCATTGCTGACGAGTCGACGCGTGTCTTGGCGCTGGTACGATTAATCAAAATACTAACACACAAATAGGCTCGTACCGAAGCTAGAAAACCAAACCCGCGATGTGCGTTGTCAATGGCACATGGGAAGCTTGGACGCTCACCAGAAATTCGTTCACTCAGAGATCGATCAGAAAATGAGCAAGACAACAAAGAAAGGCAAAAGGATGAGCATGGGGCTTCAGAACGGATAGCTGCTTGCGTCGTGTTTGCGATCACTGAAGCTTAGCATAGATAATCATGATAGGCGATGTGTGATGAACGAGCAATCGATAGGGCAACTTGTACAAAAAGGGGGTAATCTAGTACCAAAACTCTATGCGCGCCAGCATCACGCGTCAGAATTTCTCGCGTCTGCATGTGAAGCTCAACTTGACAACTTGTCGATGAGGCGACGAAAATCGATCGTCCATGATTTTTTGCAGATTTTTCGAATAAATATTTCTCAAGAAACGAATGGATTACAAAGCATGATTTGGAGTCGGAGCCAAAAACAAACCCTATACCTTTCTTTAGTAAGAAAGGCAAAAATGGAAATGTTATAAAATCTGAATGGTAAATCCGAACGAGGACAAATTTGTTTCAGAACCTCGATTATGATCTAGATTATGGAGAAAAACAATAGATAAAATGCCAAAGGAACAGTTTTGGCACTTGGTGAAAAATGGGCTTTTACCTTTTTTAAGGGTTTTTTTCCCCTCACAGTGAATTAGCCCAACAGTTGTTAAGCAAGAACCACATTACCAACATGGATGGAAATTTGGGAGGATGTAGGGCTCGAAAAATGCAATTTTTCGGATAAATAAACGATTTCAATATTTCAATTTTCGACCGAATTTTTATTTGAAAACCGCCAGATCAGGTGAAAACATACTCCAAATATCAAATCAAATTATTCGCTCTACAGCATTGCCTTGGCGTTCTCGATTGCGAGATTCCTACTCGAAACTAGGTGTCCGAAGGCTTGATTGTTGAGGCAATTGCAAACCTCTTTTTACACCTTAGCTTACATCCACCCTGGGATTCGAACTGACGACCTTTGGATTGTTAGTCCAACTGCCTACCAGCGACTCCAACGAGGCAGGACTCAGGGAGACGAGTCCTACACCTGGACTGATCTAACGACCAAACCTTTTTAGGTTAGTCCGGGGCCAACATTTACTTCCCGTACGACGGAAGGTGTGATCAGGGTGGCAGCCTTAGGTTTATGTTCAGAGGTAGCAGCAACCGCATGAGTATAAAACGGTTGCTTCACGTGCTCTTCAAGCATGTGATCGACCTTAGGATATTCCTTCGCGCCTCTTTCCCAAAATACTTTCCTCGTGTCTTCGCATGTAAATAATGCCCAGCCGATCGGTATTGCACTGCAGTCCAATCGCATTGTCCAGATCAGAGCAAAGGGAACACCGCAAATATAGCACCACAAAAGACAACTGTCTTTACAAGACCCCACGCGGCAAATAATAGCTGCTGGGAAAAGCTTGAAAAATGACACGAAAAAATTGTCACCGCGGTTCTAGCGATACATACATAGCGGACAAGGAAAGGAGTTTACAGCATCTGGATGGAACAGCACTTTCCTTCTCAATAGGGACCGTGTTATAGATTTGGAAATGCTTAATAACAGTAAAAATGGGTAACACGCTACAATAGTTCTCGTAATTAGGATTCAATCAAATCAAATCAAATTATTCGCTCTACAGCATTGCCTTGGCGTTCTCGATTACGAGATTCCTACTCGAAACTAGGTGTTCGAAGGCTTGATTGTTGAGGCAATTGCAAACCTCTTTTTACACCTTAGCTTCCATCCACCCCGGGATTTGAACTGACGACCTTTGGATTGTTAGTCCAACTGCCTACCAGCGACTCCACCGAGACAGGACCCAGGGAGACGACTCCTACACCTGGACTGAGCTAACGACCTAACCTTTTTTAGGTTAGTCCGGGGCCAACATTTACTTCCCTTCCGACGGAAGGCGTGATCAGACAAATCTCGTCTCGAAAAATGCCACTGGGACCGTCTGGGATCGATCCCAGGCCGACTGGGTGAGAGGCAGTCACGCTTACCCCTACACCACGGTTCCCGGAAAACATACTCCGAGTCCCCTAAATCCATAATGTGGGCTCTGAGAAACCCCCTACCACAAAATTGAGCACTTTTTTACCACACACGGACGTCACGCGTGCTCTACGGTAAATTGAGCGCCAAAATTCGGATATTAGAATTAGACCAACTCTGTCATTGTCAACCTTTCGGGCGTCGAAAATCGATCATCCATGATTTTTTGCAGATTTTTCGAATGAATAATTCTCGAGAAACGATTGGATTACGAAGCTTGATTTGTCGGAGTTGGTGCCAAAAGCAAACCCTATACCTTTCTTTAGTAAGAAAGGCAAAAACTTGAACAACATGTTCTAACCTAACGGAAGGCTGTTTAATTCACTCTTATGTTATTTTTCAGCTGTTCTGGTAGTCAACAACTTATTGAAAGGTGTACCGTCAACTGGGCGAATCGGGACACATGGAGCGAATTATGACAGCAGTTTTAACCATGGAGGAGGAGCCCAATATGTTGATTTTTCTGATTGGTTTCGCTTAGAACAGACTCAGACGAACAAGATGTGTACATCAATTTCCAAATGTAAAACCATTAAATGCTCTAAACACTGCTGTCCTTATTCAGACTGTAGTTCCGATTCACCCCAGATGACAGTACAGCCACTTTTTTCTTACGGATGTAAACAATCTTTGGATCTCTCCTGGATATTTGCAACAGAATGATGACTTCACACACTGGAACCAATTAATTTAATTATTTTTTTTGAAAATATCAGTTAAATTCAGGTGTTCCACAATTGTGTGAGGCACAATAACATTCCACAATTAGGGGACAGGCAATTTGGAGGCAGTGTTTTGCTGCTCTGGATAAAATAGTCTTGAAATGAAGTTTTTTGTTCAAAAGTACTACTTTTACTAGTAGTGCAATCGAGATATTAAAAAGAGAGATGTGAGCCGGTAACATGGAGTGAAACTTTCGCAGCTGTCATGGTAAACTTCACAGCAGCTTGACAGAAAGTTTAACTCCATGTTGCACTTTTAATTTCTCGATAGCGAGAGAATGTCCAAATAAAGGTCCTAAAAATAGAAGGGTCGACAAAAAAGCTGCATTTGGCATGCTATTGACAATTGATCACAAAAGTGTTCTATATTTGAGGGTTTTCCGAATATGTGGGATGACTGTACCGTACCTTTACCAAACAGGCAGGCAGTTGCCTTGAATGTCTGAGCGGAAAGCGAAAGGCGGTGGTCATTCTAGCGAGCAAATTGGAAACTTCTGAGTAAAGGTTCTAACAAAACGAGTAATTGTATTGAGGTTATCGGACCAAATATTTTTGTATGTTTATATGTGTAGGGTAGAGAACCTATAACACAAAGAGTTGTAATGCTCCACCGCCTAGTGTATACGATTCACAACATAAAAACTCGAAATGATAGATTGTACTTTAATTTGTCCCAAATAACTTGTCCTGCATATGTTTTTCTATGAATAAAAAAATGACATTATCCTTAGTGGCACTGGTCACCCTATAGGACACTTTTCATTTCCGCGAGTGCGTAAAGTTGTTCATCAACTTTTGCTCAAGAGAACGTGAAAAGAGAATGTTAAGGAGTGCCGTTGAAACGCCCGGTAGAATTGGTTCACTGGCAGAATTGGTAGAATTTATTGAATCACCAAACGTAGGCAAGGTTTTGCTTTATTCGCAACAATCAGTTAGCTGTATACAAGGGTTGTGTTAGAACAACATTTAAAGTATTTAAAGGAGTTAATTTATGGATTATAAAATATAACAAAACTTGTTTGTTTCCTAATCATGAGGTATTTAGCATACAGACATCCAAGATATTTCAATATTCTTGCATCTAATTTGTTTAATTGGTGTTTTTATGCTTACTTTCATTCACGCTTGATTTACACAATATATTTATTGAAAGCATAGCTACAGTAGCAAAATTTCGAAAATTAAAACTAAGCGCCAATTTCAACATATCGGTGTATATCGAAGAACCGAACCGCGCTTCTACGGTTATTGAACGTTATGAAACGAAGTTTGCACAATAAGTTGGCAAGCAAGCACAATGGAGGATAGGATTGAAGTAATCGAAATATTTTTTTTTTCAATCAATTGTTCTGAGATGATGTGTTTCTGATATATTTTTAATATGAAAATGACTATAAATTCTATTAATAAGAATCAAAGCAATATTAAAAAAGAAACTTTATATCAAAGTGTATGCGTTTCATTTCCAAAATGATTTTCAAGTAAGTTTTTTTTCATGTAATGTGGGAAGATATTTCATTTTAAAAAGTCATATAACTTTAGATTAGAAAGCAAATCACAAGCCTCGTTTTTTTTAAACTTGATTGAAAAAAGACCGAATGTAATTTCTCCCGTTGTGCAGCGAAAAACAAGTCATTCAACCGGCAAAAACGAACCACACTAGGCTGGATTTTTGTCTTACGTTTTTTGTAGCTTATCAAAACATTCGTTGGCCTACAGACACAGAAACACAGCTGTAAACGAGACGCAGTGAATTGATTAGTGAAATCGTTGATATTTTGTTATGTCAGGTCTTCTTAATTTGTATGTACTAATAATGGAATAGCGTATATTATTTGCTTCTCTAGGTTTTATAAGCATATACATATGTACATTAGGGTGCCCAGAATATGGGACTTTTCCTCAAAACCTCGCTCCACAAGCTAAATATTGTTCCTTGGGCTATTTTAGGATTCTTGGCCAAATAAGAGCAAAATCGGTCAACATTTACCCATTGATACTCGAAGGTGAAGTTTGTATGGGAAAAAACGAGAAATGTATGGAAAACCCATTTTTCTTACAGTTGCACGGTGCGCTACTTCCATCCAAATATTCCCAAACGTGAGATTCTTATTGAAAATTTAATGCTTTACAACTTTGTAGAACACACCAAAGCTGTAAAACTCGATCCTGAAAAAGTTATTAGCCATTTAAAAAAGTAAATGTGGCTTTTTCGACTGTGTTTATTAATTTGAGATGGATTTTCGGCTTGCAGTCGTTGAAAGCAGCTCAAACACTTATTTGTGTACTTTATCCAACGTTTCGATTTTTATTAAATCATCTTCAGGGAAACTAAAATTTGGTTTTTGGTTTTTCCGTTAATTTTTGTGTGTTTTGTGTGTTTGTATGTGTACTTACTCGTACGTAGGTGTTCGGTTGTCTTGGTTCAGTTTTGTAAAATTTGTAAAATGTCGGTTTTGTGGCGTCGAGAAAACTATAAAAATTGAATGTTTGTTCATTGGTCGATATTTTTGATCGGGAGTGTATGGATTTGTGTTGTGGAGACTTACTGCATTGGTTTGGTAATGCTTTTGGGGATTCTCTTTTTCGCCTAGATGTCGTTTCTAACTGTTTTTTGGTCGTTGTTGTTCGGAGCTCTATCGTGTGCACTTTTATCTTGTTCACTTTGGTTGTGTGTTTGTGTGTTTTGGGGAATTGGAAAGGGACTCGTCTAATTTTCTGTTGGGTTACTATCGACAGTGACATTGTTGTCATGTCTGTGTTTGTTATGACATTTTAGGTTGTTTATAATGCCAGCATAAATGGGATTTAACTGTTCGGTATCTGTATGTTTGGTTAACTGTGTTTGGTGTAATAGAAATGTGAAGCATTTCGAGGATGGGCAAGGCTGATTCTATGTTGTGTCGGTCTAGAATTTTTGTGTTTTCAAAAGAAAATGTGTGGTTTAGTTGGATGCAATGGTTCAGCAATGCTGTGCGTTCGCTAAGTGTTGTTAGTTGGGGATCATCTTGGGGGATACCTGTTTGTCGTAGTCGTTCCAGTGTGTTGAGTGTTGATTTGTGGCCTGATATCCTGGTTCGGAGTTTGTTTGTTGTCATTCCTATGTATTGTTGGTTGCAGTCGGTGCAGGGTATGCTGTAGATGACATTTTTGTGGTCCTCCTTGTGGGTGGTGTCCTTCATTTGTGTGAACATTGTTTTGGTTGTTTTGATGTTCCTTGTGGCCAGTTTTATGTGTGGGTAGTCCTTTTTCAGCTGCTTTTTGACTTGATCAGTCAATGTTGGGATGTATGCTATGCTACGGTAGGTGTGTTGCAGATGTTGTGTGGGTGTAGTCTGGTCATTCTGGACTGGATCAACAGGGGGGTTGATACGGCGAGTGTTTCTGTGGTTGATAAGCCGGTTGCGGAGAGCTCTGGGGTAATTGTTGATTTTCAGCTGGTTGTCCATTATTTTCACCTTCTGCTGGTCGGACAAGTTTGTAGAGAAGGTGTTGATCCGGTTGATTAGATTGGTAGCAGTGTTGAGTTTTTGGTTCAAGGGGTGGAACGAGTGAAAGTCGAGGAAACGACCACTCGCGATGGGCTTTTGGTACCATTCTGTCCTGATGGTTTGGGTCTCTGTGCGAACTAGCAGCATGTCGAGATATGGTAGTCGGTAGTTGTTTTCTAGGTCATAGGTGAATTGAAGATTTTCGTTGTACGAATTGAACACTTCCATCACGTGGTCCAGCTTGTCTGGGGGAATGGCCGTAACGATGTCATCTACGTATTTTTTGAGGAAAGGTAGTTGGAAGTCCAGTTTATGGACGACAGATACTAGGAGGTTTTCCATCACTAGGTCTGCTACCGTGGAGGACAGTGGGTTCCCCATGGCCGTGCCGAAGATCTGCTGGTAGTGCTGCTCATTGAACTTGAAATAGCTCGCGTCGATGCAGAACTCGATCATCTCTAAGAAGAGGTCGAGATTGATGTTGTTGGCATGCTTCTTGATCTCCTCCCACCCATATATGACGTCATGGACGACTAGTAGCTTAGGTACACATGTGAAGAGCGAGACTACATCAAGTGAGATCAACACGTGTCCAGGTGGTAGTGTGACAGTGTTGATAAACTCACAGAATTCGAAAGAATCCTTGACGTTGTACTGGCTGTTGATCGATTTACGGATCATCTGTCCAATGTACTTAGACAGGTTGTAAGATGGCGCTGTTATGTTGGGAACCACTGGTCTTAAGGGCAATCCCTGTTTGTGCGCCTTTGGTTGACCGTAAATCCTCGGGCATAACGCGCTGTTGGTTTTCAATTTGTACGTAGTTCTCAAGTCGATCAGCTTCAGTGTGTGTAGACGTTGAACGAGATTGTTGTTTAGTTTCTGGAAACGCGAGGTGGGGTCACGTGTTATGGGATGGTATGTTTGGTCGTCCTTCAGGAGGTCTAGCATTTTTTGTTTGTACTCCTCGCTGTTCATGATGACAGTTTTGTTGCCTTTGTCCGATTGTAAGACTGCTAGGTTTGGGTTTTGTTTCAGGAAAATTTTGGTTTTCTTTTCCGCAACGTCGCAAAACCGGAGGAGTGCATCTTTGCACTGTGGGCTAGTATCTGTCGTCCATAAACTGGACTTCCAACTACCTTTCCTCAAAAAATACGTAGATGACATCGTTACGGCCATTCCCCCAGACAAGCTGGACCACGTGATGGAAGTGTTCAATTCGTACAACGAACATCTTCAATTCACCTATGAACTAGAAAACAACTACCGACTACCATATCTCGACATGCTGCTAGTTCGCACAGAGACCCAAACCATCAGGACAGAATGGTACCAAAAGCCCATCGCGAGTGGTCGTTTCCTCGACTTTCACTCGTTCCACCCCTTGAACCAAAAACTCAACACTGCTACCAATCTAATCAACCGGATCAACACCTTCTCTACAAACTTGTCCGACCAGCAGAAGGTGAAAATAATGGACAACCAGCTGAAAATCAACAATTACCCCAGAGCTCTCCGCAACCGGCTTATCAACCACAGAAACACTCGCCGTATCAACCCCCCTGTTGATCCAGTCCAGAATGACCAGACTACACCCACACAACATCTGCAACACACCTACCGTAGCATAGCATACATCCCAACATTGACTGATCAAGTCAAAAAGCAGCTGAAAAAGGACTACCCACACATAAAACTGGACACAAGGAACATCAAAACAACCAAAACAATGTTCACACAAATGAAGGACACCACCCACAAGGAGGACCACAAAAATGTCATCTACAGCATACCCTGCACCGACTGCAACCAACAATACATAGGAATGACAACAAACAAACTCCGAACCAGGATATCAGGCCACAAATCAACACTCAACACACTGGAACGACTACGACAAACAGGTATCCCCCAAGATGATCCCCAACTAACAACACTTAGCGAACGCACAGCATTGCTGAACCATTGCATCCAACTAAACCACACATTTTCTTTTGAAAACACAAAAATTCTAGACCGACACAACATAGAATCAGCCTTGCCCATCCTCGAAATGCTTCACATTTCTATTACACCAAACACAGTTAACAAACGTACAGATACCGAACAGTTAAATCCCATTTATGCTGGCATTATAAACAACCTAAAATGTCATAACAAACACAGACATGACAACAATGTCACTGTCGATAGTAACCCAACAGAAAATTAGACGAGTCCCTTTCCAATTCCCCAAAACACACAAACACACAACCAAAGTGAACAAGATAAAAGTGCACACGATAGAGCTCCGAACAACAACGACCAAAAAACAGTTAGAAACGACATCTAGGCGAAAAAGAGAATCCCCAAAAGCATTACCAAACCAATGCAGTAAGTCTCCACAACACAAATCCATACACTCCCGATCAAAAATATCGACCAATGAACAAACATTCAATTTTTATAGTTTTCTCGACGCCACAAAACCGACATTTTACAAATTTTACAAAACTGAACCAAGACAACCGAACACCTACGTACGCGTAAGTACACATACAAACACACAAAACACACAAAAATTAACGGAAAAACCAAAAACCAAATTTTAGTTTCCCTGAAGATGATTTAATAAAAATCGAAACGTTGGATAAAGTACACAAATAAGTGTTTGAGCTGCTTTCAACGACTGCAAGCCGAAAATCCATCTCAAAAAAAAAACATTTAAAAAAGTCATTTTTGTATGAAAAACATTTTTTTCACCAACTTTAGGCCCGGGAATCAATGGGTTAATCTCAACTAATTTCGCTCAAAATTTGCACAGATGCTTAAAATAATCCAAAAAAACAATTTTGGCTTGTGGAGCAGGGGGTAATTTTTTCTGGGCACCCTAATGTACATATGTTTTTCGCATGCACATTTTATTTGTGTTGATTATTTATTTGTACCTCAAGATGCCTTATTTCATTATAGAAACAACAAGAGCAAAACTTCGATTGCCTTTGCCTCTAAAGACTCATTATAAGCAAGAGTTGCATAACATATTTGTGATGTGTGAAGGAGGAAATAAAATTAACCCATACTATGGAAAGTGTACGTAGGTACTTCTACGTTCAAAGCATTCACATGTAATGCTCTTTACTAACCGAGAGCAGATGATAAAACGCATCAAACCGGTCATATCTATGAGCTGCGTGTTTACTAGTACAATCAGCGCTTGGTGTAAGACCATGCGAAGCTGCGAACCTGTTAAACTTGTATCAGACATTTCTCTTACTGTCAGCCATGTGGCTTAATACCGAAAACTATGTATGATTGCGATGGGAAGCTTATGTCTCTCCTGGACCTTTTTCAGAGAGTGAATGGAAACTACTACGAATTAATCATAATTATATAAAAGCTTGTTTTAGGTAGTCACAGGGTTTTGAGTTGTTGTTTTCTTCATCTCGATAGAGTGAAAACATTCGCCGCTGTTTGCAGTAGAAAATGTACCATCTTTACGGATTTGTCCGTATACAGTGGACTCTCTCCTTGTCGATATTGAAGGGGCCGTCGAGAGCGCGATGTATCAAATTATAGAACGAAGAATCAAAGCACGCTACTGGAAGGGACTGAACAATTTATTGACTGCAGGAGCAAAATTAATATCGAGAAGATCGAGAGCCAACTGTAGTACGGAATATTGCTTTCGGTTCTTTAAACCTTGTCCGTATGGATCAATCAGACCGCGCACTGGAATCACATCCAGAGTTCGCCGGTTTGAGTACTGCGGCGGGTACCATAAAAAAATCTATTTGTAAATATGGGTTTTCGGCGCCACCGGAAGACACTAGTGGTTGGTACTAGCAATAGTGACCGAGAACTATAAAGTAAACTTCGTTTTTGTTTCTTATTTTAAGCCTGTCAAACTTAGTAACACGTAGTAGTGTTTTTTGGCTTGTTGTAGGCGATGTTATATACACGCACAGAAATTCTGTAAGTTTGAATCAACAAACAAGTTTCTTAACACCAGCAATCATGTTTTATCAAGGCAACAAACCATATTTACCAATTTGATAAACATATTTTACCGACGCTACCATGATTTTTATCGGTTTAACAAACTGGTTTGCCATTTGTGCGTTTCTTTTTTCAAGCGTGTAGCCAAATTTTACAGTGTACTTGTAAAAACTTTTCACTGCTCAGATCAATATGGCGGACGAAAGTGACTTCAAAGACGGCGTTCAAAGAAGTTGGATTAGTTCTGACTCATTTTTTTAAGCAAATCGTTATACACATTCTTCTCTACAGGTTATCGAGCGGTCGGTATTGGAAGTTTGGTCCAGCCACCTTTCTTGGAGGATGGTAAAACGGCCAAAACGTTCTTTCCAGTGGTCGATCCGGAGACGACGGCACAAACCGCCGTCTACCGAGAACATTGCACGGCCATGCCTGCTTCAAACACCTCAAAGGACAACCCATCGGAACTGATGTTTCTAACCCGGAAGGACCGAATTGCGGTTACAATGTTATGGTCAAGTTCTCCTACTGGTTATCGGAATAAGTTTCGGAAAGTTTCTCCAGTGCAATTATTCAGCTATTCCGAATTAAAGGCGCTTCTATAACTTCACTCGACGGCAACTGCTCAGAAGGTAAATAGTATCATTTTGAACCCGAAAAGAACAAAAATTTACAGTTCTTCATTTCAGGTGTTAAAAATATCACCGTGCTATCGCTGCCGAATCACTCTTCATCGTGCAATCATCCGGTCGGCAAGACTGCCAAATCCAAACCCTAATTTACCATTAATTTACACACGTTAAACAGTAAACTGTACTATCGATATTATATTTTAATGTGAGCATCAACTGAAAATAAAACAATTAAATCTATTTTTTATTGCAAAACAGCTAAGAAGGTTTATTGAATAAACAATTCGGATGTTTCATTTAACCCCACATGTTTGTAGGTTCAACAAACATGTTTGTTACACTGACCATAATGATTATTGGAATTACAAATAAGCTACGTTTTAATGGCAACTACCTCGTTTATCAAACCCACAAACTTGTTAGGTTGAATTTGATAAACATGTTTGCTGGCCCTGAGATGACAATCATGTTTGTGGGGAAACCTCAACATTTTGCTGGCTGTACTATCGGATTTTTCTGCGTGTATACCTATACACTCTGTAACACACGGTGTATTTTTTCGAGACCTCAAAGATAAAAAATTCGGTAGGGTAGAGTAGTCATCAACACAGCTAAAAAAGTAGTAATCCAGCTGCGTGTAAAAGGCCTGGGTGTAAAATAAATATTGCATTATTTCATGCAATTTTATGTGATTTTACACCCTGAAATATGTAGCCCATCAGTATGGGAAACCTACTTGACCGAAATGTCAAGCTCATATATGCGTTTATCCTTTTAGCTTTTCATCGGTGTGATGGCCGAGTGGGCTAAGGCGCCAGTCCTAACTGTTGGTGCTGGGTTTAAATCCCGTCGGTAGCAACTTTTTTTTTGTGTTTGCAAAAATTGTACATGCAGCGTGTAATATTAAGTGTTTATTTTGACGAAGGTGATGTGCATTCTTTTGCATGCGATTTTACCAACGGATTTTTTGCTGTGAATGAGACACGGGGAACAATGATAAAATGGCTCTCACAAGTCGTAGTTTCAACCAATCAGGCTCATATTTGGGGGAAAGGTGTGTCTACTGGATACACGTCTGCCATATTAGTGGCTTTGGTTATGGACGCTCCCTTGAAAAGTAATTCATAAATGTTTGATTCTGGGGTGTAAATGTAAATTATGGACAAAAAATACTTGTTCGCTCGTAGGCTGCCATTCACACCAAAACTAATATTTCTTCAAATTTCTTTCGACGTTCTATAGGGATTAAGTTGGGCTACAATGTCCTTTCATTAGATTTGGCCAAAATTTAGAATATACCCAGAATCCAGGGCTGTCTCATTGTTCCCCACTCATTTCAGCCCATGGGTAACAATGAGACACTTTGATTTTTCTTCAATAAACTTTTCAAAATCGATGGAAATCTTTCAAAACATGAATTAAAAGTGATTTTTGGCATATTTACAGAGTTTAAACTTCATTTAACCAAAAATACAAAGTTATTTGGTATTAATATATGGATTTTACAAAATTGAAATACTTTTTAGTGTAACTTTTGTTATTAAAAGTTTCATGTTGGCAAAATTGCTCTAAAATGTTCAAGGCATGTCACCTGCAATGGAACAATACAAAAACATGATGTTTTGCTAGAAAAATGTTGATTTTCGTAGAGTGTCTCATTGTTCCCCAGCTGTCTCATTGTTCCTGCCAAGTGCGTCTACAATGAGACAGTTGAATAACTCTGGTTATAGATGTCGGATCGATCTCATATTTTTGTCAATGTTAGAACAAACTAAAAGAATGATAATGCAACTAAAAGCTCATTAAAACATGCTGATGAAAAAATTAGAAAAATCGTTGAAAGTTGAAAACCAAAAGTGTCTCATTGATGACTACCCTACCCTATGTCTGATATTTGGCACCGTGAAAGAAGGGCTCTTTCCCGACATTTTGCGGGGTATACCGAAATATTTCGTCGGGGGGTCTAGAGCATCTTTTTTTTTGAAGATTATTTTTCGATTTTATTGGATATTTGTTCAAAAAAGTCACAGAAAATCGGTGCATTCATGTTGATATCACTCAAATTTCTTATTAATATGCCTTGGGGACTCTAACAAACTACATTAGATCAATATTTGACCTCCAATAAACAAAAATTCGAAACAAATTTACCAGATTTCTAGCTTTCTTTGAAATTACCCCAAAATCCAAGCTGGAAACCCCGATTCGACCGAAAGTAAATCTTTTCTTTGTACAATTTGTCATGAAATTACAGCAACACATTGCCTGGATACAAATTTGAGCATTTAACAATGCAAAACATAGATTATTTATTTAATAATGCTGTTTATTACCCAATAGGTTCCGAAAATTATTTTTTCAATCCTCTGCCACATTACACCATTACATTTTTAAACATTTTAGAATCAATCACATTGTAGAAAACAGTTTTCTGAACAAGTTCCATAAAAAAGATTCAGTTTTGGTTTAATATAAGCAGAGATATGCCCAATTTCCTGAAATAAATAGTGCCTTTCTCCAAAATATCTTAATTTAATTACCTTTCACATGATGGGCACTGCCTACTAAGTTTTGTAATGAATGCTATAGAATAATTTTCATGAATTTCGTCAAAACTTGTTATAATTTCTATGTTTTAATAAAATATTATCATCATAAAAAATATCTTAGTAGGCAGTGACCATCATGTGAAAGGTAATTAAATTAAGAAATTTTGGAGAAAGGCACTATTTATTTCAGGAAATTGGGCATATCTCTGCTTATATTGAACCAACACTGAAACTTTTTTATGGAGCTTGTTCAGAAAACTGTTTTCTTCAATGTGATTGATTTTAAAATGTTTTAAAATGTAATAGTGTGATGTGGCAGAGGATTGAGAAAATATTTTTTTGAACCAATTGGGTAATAAACAGCTTATATATTTAATAATCTATATTTTGCATTGTTTAATACTCAAATTCGTATCCGGGCAATGTTTTGCTGTATTTTCATGACAAATTGTACAAGGAAAAGATTTACTTTCGGTCGTATAGGGGTTTCCAGCTTGGATTTTGGAGTAATTTCAAAGAAAGTTAGAAATCTGGTAAATTTGGTTCGATTTTTTTTATTGGAGGTCAAATATTGGTCAAATGTAGTTGGTTAGAGTCCCCAAGGCATATTAATAAGAAGTTTGAGTGATATCAACATGAATGCACCGATTTTCTGTGACTTATTTGAACAAATATCCCATAAAATCGAAAAATAATCTTCAAAAAAAAATAGTTGCTCTAGACCCCCCGACGAAATATTTCGGTATACCCCGCAAAATGTCGGGAAAGAGCTCTTCTTTCACGGTGCCAAATATCAGACATACCGAATTTTTTATCATTAGCTTGTTTTAAAATACACACCGTGAACATTCTTCAGAGTAGACAAATCTCTTTAAACTCTTCGGCAAAGGTGTTCCCTAGAACATGAACTGTACACTCAAAATCAGTATATCCCTTAAAAGGGTACTTTCTATCCTACTATATATAGGTACCTATGTATATAAAATCTCTTGAAAGGCCCCGTGGCGCGGTGGTTAGCGGCTTCGGCTGCCGATCCCTAAGTTGATATGGGGCGCGGGTTCGATTCCCGCCTTATCCTCCTGGAGCTTTTCGTTCAATGTTTGTCCTAAAAATATTAGTATTCAGTCTGCAAAGACGGTGTGATTGTCTTTTTAATTATTTGCTCTACAGCATTGCCTTGGCGTTCTCGATTGCGAGATTCCTACTCGAAACTAGGTGTTCGAAGGCTTGATTGTTGAGGCAATTGCAAACCTCTTTTTACACCTTAGCTTCCACCCCGGGATTCGAACTGACGACCTTTGGATTGTTAGTCCAACTGCCTACCAGCGACTCCAACGAGGCAGGACTCAGGGAGACGACTGCTACACCTGGAGTGAGCTAACGACCTAACCTTTTTTAGGTTAGTCCGGGGCCAACATTTACTACCCGTCCGACGGAAGGCGTGATCAGACAAATCTCGTCTCAAAATTTGCCACCGGGACCTTCTGGGATCAAACCCAAGCCGACTGGGTGAGAGGCAACCACGCTTGCCCCTATACCACGGGTCCCGGCAAAACTGACCTATGGAGGGGAAAATTGGGATTACGTGATTTTTCACGTAGCATCTACGTGTGGATTTTTTTTGAGTGTAACCACGGTAGCTAGTATGTATGAAAATCCCAATTCCTTTGAGTGCATTATGGTGAAGCCGTTGATCATTTTCGAAGAAAATGACTATAAAAGATTGTGTATTAAATTCAATTTATCAAAATATTGGAAGCGACGCAAAATTTATATCTTTGAAGGAAAAATCATGACAATGATGGATGTATTCACGTTATGCTGTATTTTTGTTGCAAATGTACCACACAAAGAAGAGGCTGAAGATTTGAACACTCAGAAACGTCATCTTCCGTCAATGTTGTTGCAATTAGCTCAACCTTGGTATCGAATCAAGACGCAGACTTAGAGAGGCAATAAAAACCGCTCATTTGCGTTCCATCATTACAGACACATTTTCCTGATTTAGTAATTTCCGAGTGTTGGCCATTGGAAATCATGTGCTACACTGTAGCATTACTTATAATGTAAGATAATCCTTTGTCTGCAGATAAAATTCAAATCTTAGTCAAGAGATTAAAACTTTAGCTCAATGATCTAGGCTATATAGCTCGAGAGAAGATTTTGTTTATATATACAGCAATTCCCCACGAAAACAGCATGATTCGAAAAAAAAGTTCTCCGATCGGGCTCGAAATTTTTCTGGGGGATCCTTGGCCGAAATAATTAGACCCGTATTTTTTTGTTTCGCCATTAGGGTGACCTACGCCGTGTTAGGGTGTTTTGAAAAATGGCAATTTTCGTTGATTTTCGCAAAAACCACTTTTTTCAAAAAGTCATATCTCCGCGCCATTTCATCCGATTTTAGCTGTCCTAGACGCAAAAGAAAGGTGATTAGTTTGGCTATTTGGGAAAGATAGTAAAAAGTTTCAAAAATCTAGCTTAACATTTAAAAAGGTTGAATGAAAACATAAAATGCTGTTTTGAAGGTCTCGGGACCAAAGAGCCTTGTCTGAAAATATTTTTATCGGATTCCTCAGAATACATAACAAAAAATGGTGAAGTTATGTTTTCGATACTCTGAGATACGATTTTTTGAAAATAAAAACTGGGGTTTTCGACGCGCCACGCGCAAAAATGGGAAAATGACAAAAACGGGAAAAAATCAACTTTTTTCACTAAAACTGCGATAACTTTAAAATTTCTGCGATGATCTATACATGTTAAAATACCAAAATTTTTGTAATTAAAAGACGCAACTTTTGGTACCATAACATCTATAGGTCATCGCTGAAATTTTAAAATTATCGCAGTTTTAGTGAAAAAAGTCGATTTTTTCCCGTTTTCGTCATTTTCCCATTTTTGCGCGTGGCGCGTCGAAAAATCCAGTTTTTATTTTCAAAAAATCGTATCTCAGAGTATCGAAAACATAACTTCACCATTTTTTGATATGTTATGTGAAATTTTCCGAGGAATCCGATAAAAATATTTTCAGACATAGGCTCTTTGGTCCCGAGACCTTCAAAACAGCATTTTAAGTTTTCATACGACCTTTTCAAATGTTAAGCTAGATTTTTGAAACTTTTTACTATTTTTCCCAAATAGCCAAACTAATCACCTTTCTTTTGCGTCTAAGACAGCTAAAATCGGATGAAATGGCGCGGAGATATGACTTTTTGAAAAAAGTGGTTTTTGCGAAAATCGACGAAAATTGCCATTTTTCGAACCACCCTAACACGGCGTAGGTCACCCTAATGGCCAAACAAAAAAATACGGGTCTAATTATTTCGGCCAAGGATCCCCCAGAAAAAAATGTAGCTCAATCGGAGACCTTTTTTTAATCATGCTGTTTTCGTGGGGAATTGCTGTATATACAGCAGTTCCATATGAAAGTTAAAGAAAAAAACGTTACTTAATCCACTTTTAGGTGGTTGGTGCCTTCCTCATACTGTAGTATATAAGGTCATGTTTACAAAATTGTTTGTATAAGAACAGCACAACTCCCCAACATTTGAGGACGATTGAATTTGTTTTGGAAAAATCTATATTATTTAAGAAAATCACTTTATACCCTACTAAAGTAAAGATCTTTTGATACCTCTTTAAAAATATATTTCAAGACGGGTTTTGTTACAAAAACCGTGAAGGTGAATGTGAAGGTGGGTCTAGGACGCCGGTTCCTGCTAAACCGCGCCAAATACTTCCGCTCAACTTCGCGCCGTCGGAACGATTTTTGACGGATAGTAAATAAACAAACTTTGAATTAAATGAGAAGTGATGTCAGTTCCGCAAGCCTAAATTATGTAAATGTACGTACAAAAAAAGCAAAGCAATCCACTTTAACGACCCCCGGGTCTTTTGTGGTCTCTGTTGCAGGTTTCTGCTCATTTCTAGGCATCCGAAGGTTATGTGTGGTGAGTCACCCAAAACCTCTTGTTTTATTGATTCAAATATGTCTTATTTTTCTGCGTGTATACAAAAAGATCTGGCCGTATGAGGTTATGCCAAAAAATCACCCTTTTTGTGTCTACAAAAAACTTATTCATAGGATAGCTTTTAAAATACTGAACATTGTTCCTTGACCTATTTTAAGACTCTGATCCAAATTTGAGCAAAATCGGTCATCATTTAACAATTTATACTCTGAGGTGAAGTTTGTATGGAAAAAATCGAAAAAATGTATGGAAAACCCAAGTTTCTTACGGTTTGGTCTGCACGATGCGCTACTTCCATCCAAATATTCCCAAAAGTGAGATTCTTATTGAAAATTTAATGCTCTACAACTTTGTAGAACATACCAAAGCTGTAAAACTCGATCCTGGAAAGTTATTAGCCATTGAAAAAAGTCATTTTTGCATGAAATTTTTTTTTCTCCGACTTTAACCTCAGTTAATAATGGGTTAATCTCATCCAATTTCGCTTAAAATTTACGCAGATGCTTAAAATAACCCAAAAAACCGTTTTCCGCTTGTGGAGCAGGGGGTAATTTTTTGAGGATGGCAAAAATAAAAGTGCTTCGATTTGGCTCAATTTTTTTCTAGGGGATCCTTGGCCAGAAAAATTAGACCCGTATTTTTTTGTTTGGCCTTTAGGGTGGCCTACGCCGTGTTAGGATGGTCCGAAAAATTGCCATTTTCGTCGATTTTCACAAAAAACACTTTTTTCAAAAAATCATAACTTCGCTCCATTTCAACCAATTTTAGCTGTCTTGGGCGCAAACGAAAGATGATAAGTTTGACTTCCAAGAAAAAATAATGCGCAGTTTCAAAAATTTAGCCTAACATTTGAAATAGTTTCATGAAAATATCAAATGCCGTTTTGACGGTGTCTTGAGCAAAGAGCCTATATCTGAAAATATTTTTAACGGATTCTTCGAACAATTTTACATATTAAATACAAAATGGGTGAGGTTCATTAACAGGATTCAGAGAAATATTTTTTTGAAAATAAAATCCGAAATTGCGAAATTGACGAAATCGGCAAAAATCATTTTTTTCACTAAAACTGCGATAACTCGAAAATTTCAGCGATGACCTATACATGTTAGGGTACCAAAGGTTGCGTATTTTAATTACGAAAATACGGGTCATTCCATCTGATACGGGACAGCATTTCAAAATTACCATCTCCGATTCTGCTCAAATTTGGCAGAGCTGTTGAGACTATCAAAACATGCAAGAATCCCAAATTTCATCCAAATCGGACCACCCCCTCCAATTTTGTACCCTCCCAAAGAATCGACTTTTTGGTGATTTTGAGCGAAACCCCTATTTTCAAACAGCGATAGCTCAGGAACCACAAATCTTAGAGGGTCGGTCTTAGGCTTTATTATTAAGGAAATTGGACGTAGAATCCGTTTCCGTGATCAAAATTTAGATTAGAATATGTTTTCTACCTGTATTGCGCAAATGATTTTTTTTCTTGAATTGCCATTTTTGGGACCACCCTAGCACATTGTAGGTCACCCTAATTGCCAAACAAAAAAAAATACGGGTCGAATTATTTTGGCCAAGGAACCAAGCGTGCGGACTTCATCCGGAGGCGCCAGCAGGCGTCGAAACCGAAACCGCCGGCAAGTAAGGCGGAGAAGCAGAGTCCAGTAGTTCCGGCGTTCACGCCGGCGGAGTTCACTCCGCTGCCGGGCGCAGTTCCGGACGGAAAAGCGAAGGATCGCCCTCGACCCGCAGGAAGCACCCAAGGTGGCTCCCGAGGCGGTGGAGCCAAGGAGGAGGAAGCCGGGGAGGTGCTTTGCAGTTCGGCCGAGTTGTGGGGCATTTTCTCCGAGTACATCGGCAGGTTCAAGACCTGCAAGACCCGCTTGGACCAAGTAACGCTTGTCAGTTATATGATCTCCAAGTACGAGTTATAAGGAGTTATTTTTGTTGTTATTATATATTTGTTTTTAAACTGATCCTCGGTCCTTATACCTGGTCGCAATACCTAAAAGAACCTAATAAAAATAATTTATGAATAAAAAAAATCTGCCTCCCCGAGATGCCGAAGTCCGGCTGGGGCCGTGACAGCTCGAGTGCCCCGAGCAGACGGAAATAACGCGGGAATAACATTTTTTGATATTTGAAAATACTAGGTCAATAACATTTTATGTTATTTATAACAAGATTTGTTATTCGCCGTTATGACTTTTTTGTTATTGGATTGTTATTGTAATAACAGACTAATAACATTTGAAGTTATTCTTCGAGCAAATCTTTGTTATTATTTTTTGTTATTTTAACAACTAATCCGATCATCCCAATAACAGTTTGAGGTATTCTTCCATAACAAAAAATGTTATTCTCAAATTGTTCTGGCTTTCAATCAATATCAGACCGATAACAAATTTTGTTATGTTAACATAATGACGGCTGTCCGCGGCAGGATGTGAAAGTCATCATTGGGGATATGAACGCTCGGTTTGGGAGGGAGGAAATGTATCGGCCGACAATAGGCCCAGAAAGCCTGCACTCGGTCACGAACGACAACGGCCAACGCTGCATTGACTTTGCAGCCTCCCGTGGAATGGTGGTCAGGAGTACCTACTTTCCTCGCAAGGCCATCCACAAAGCCACTTGGACATCACCTGACCAACGGACGAAAACGCAAATCGACCACGTCCTGATCGACGGCCGATTCTTCTCGGACGTAACGCACGTGCGCACCTTTCGCGGTGCGAATATTGACTCGGACCACTACCTAGTTGGAGTTGACATGCGCTCAAAGCTGTCGACGGTGTTCAACCAACGCCGAAGCCGGCGGGCCCCTCCGTTCAACACCGCATGTCTGCAGAACGGGGAAGTAGCCCACAGTTACGCGCAGCAGCTGGAAGCGAATCTGCCAGGTGAGGAGGAACTTGGCGCAGCCTCGCTCGAAGATGGTTGGAGCCGTATTCGCTCTGCCATCGGCAGTGCAGCGGAAGCCACACTGGGTAGTGCGATCCGAGTCAGTCGGAATGATTGGTACGACGACGAGTGCTAACGGATTACCGCTGAGAAGAAAGCAGCTTACGACAGGAAGCTGCACAAGGCGACGAGAGGGAACGTGGAACGATACAGGCAGGCTCGGAATCGGCAGGTCGCGGTCTTCAAGCTCAAGAAGCGCCAGCAGGAAGACCGGGATTGCGCAGAAATGGAGCATCTATTCCGAGCTAACGAGTCGCGAAAGTTTTACGAGAAGGTGAACCGGTCCCGCAAAGGCTTCGTGCCGCGAGCCGATGTGTGCAGGGACAACGAGGGAAACCTGATCGTGAACAAAAGCGAGGTGTTGGACAGGTGGAAGCAGTACTTCAACGAGCACCTCAACGGCGATGAAGCGGACGGAGACGGCGTTGGAGTCAACCTTGGAGCGCCCGCAACTGATGAACAGTTCCCGGCGCCTGATCTAGAGACGGTGAAGAGGGAGATCAGGAAGCTGAAGAACAACAGAGCTGCCGGCAAGGATCGGTTACCCGGTGAGCTCTTCAAATATGGAGGAGAGAAACTGGCGAGGGCGCTTCACTGTGTGATCTCCAAGATCTGGGAGGAGGAGAAGCTACCGGAGGAGTGGATGGATGGTGTCGTGTGCCCCATCTACAAAAAGGGCGACAAGCTGGACTGCGGCAACTACCGCGGCATCACGCTTATCAACGCGGCCTACAAAATCCTCTCCCAGCTCCTCTGCCGTCAGCTGTCACCCCATGCAAGGAGGTTCATGGGGCCCTACCAAGCGGGCTTCACTGGCGCGCGCGCCGCCACGGACCAAATATTTTCCTCGAGAAATGTCGTGAGTACAACGTGCCCACACGTCACATCTTTATCGACTTCAAGGCGGCCTATGATACAGTCGACCGCGATCAGCTATGGCAGATTATGCACGAAAACGGGTTTCCGGTTAAACTGACTCGACTGATCAAGGCTACCTTGGATGGTGTGATGTGTCACGTGCGTGTTTCGGGGGATTTAGCGGAACCCTTTGGATCACGCCGAGGGCTGCGGCAAGGTGATGGCTTATCCTGTGCGCTGTTTAACATCGTCCTTGAGCACGATCATGAACAGGTCATACCAGCTGCTTGCTTTTGCCGATGACATCGACATTGTGGCAAGAAACCTGGAGACGGTGAAGGATGTCTACACCCGACTGAAGGTACAAGCAAGGCGTGAAGGACTTGGCATGAATACGACGAAGACGAAGTACATGAGAGGAAGGGGTTCGAAGGACGTTGGCCCCCCATGTCTCACCCCTCTAGCTGTGGATGATGATGAGTTGGAGGCAAGGGGTAGGACACAGAGTAACTGAGTGACTCAATTTTACAAAATTACTTAATGTGGCTCAAAGTTACTCAATCTTCCTCATGATTTTTTTTTCATCGAGTTGCGGAATTTGTGAATAAACTTGACCACGTTGACATAAGAGCGTGTTTACAAATACATTAGAAATATTTTCACGCCACGATGCTGCTAAAGTTCGTTGACGAAACCGGGAACAAACTATTCCGCCCGACGACGACGTCGATTCCGCCTGTTACGGATTGTGCCGTGTTGATCGTCGCCGCCGGTACCGGTGAATTCGATACTGGTATTATCTAAATCCGGATGGCACGGAGATAACATGCTGGAACCGTCCACCAAGATGTACTTGTTTCAAGCAGAGGCCATCAAGCGCAAGAGAGCCAGGCTGACGGAAAGTGCCCAACGGACCCCACCGACAAGCCCCTGCATCTGCCCCCCGGGACTGAAACCGGTGAACAAGCCCGGTATCGCTATCGTCTTCGCCCCGGTCAACCTGGCCGCTGAAGTCAAGTCCGTCCGCACGAAGAAGCCCTGCTGGACAACGCCAAAAATGTGTCCGTCAAGGAACTGCGTCGTGGATACGTCGCCGGTGACTCGAAGAACGCCCAGGTCATCGTGCTGAACCACCCCGGTCAGATCTCCAACGGATACACCCCAGTGCTGGATTGCCACACCGCTCACATTGCTTGCGAGTTCAGCGAGATCAAGGAGAAGGTCTTTCGTCTTTCCGGCAAGTCGAGATGGACAGTGGCCCGAATCGATGGCGGATCGGATCATGATCTTGCAGCAGGAGGTTTGAGCGGTTCCAAAAGCCAGCGAAGTGCCAGCACACGGAAATCGTAGTCGTCACGAAAATCTCTAAGAGTTGCTGTATCATCCGGTTGCATCCCTTCTAGATCTAGGAGAAGAAAATTGTCGTGGGACTGGAGGGGGGCATCTGAAGCAGTCGCTCCGATCTTTTCTTATTTTTACCAGAGACTAAGCGAATGATGCGTTTTTTATTGTGTGTTTGTATATACTTATTTATTTTGCTCCAAAATAATACCTAGACCCCTGGCAGAGTTGTGGGTCTCGTGGCGCAGGGGTAGCGGCTTCGGCTGCCGATCCCGATGATGCTATGAGACGCGGGTTCGATTCCCGCCTTATCCACTGAGCTTCTATCGGATGGTGAAGTAAAACGTCGGTCCCGGTTTCTCCTGTCTCGTCAGAGGCGCTGGAGCAGAAATCCCACGTTAGAGGAAGGCCATGCCCCGGGGGGCGTAGTGCCAATAGTTTCGTTTCGTTTTACCCCTGGCAGAGTGATGACATGAATCTTAGCGGTACCCTTCTGCACCTTGGCCTCGATGGCCTTCTTCTCACCCACGGTGGCGGCTACCTTCTTTGTGGCGTGCTTCTTTGCGGCAGCCTATGTTGCTCCGGCAGTTCCCTTCTTCTTGTGGACAGCAGCTCCAGTGTCACTGGCGGCTTCTTTTTCAGCACCTTGCTGACAATCTCCAGATTGCGTTTCTTCTCGCCCGGCAGCGCGCTTTTGCTTCCTTCACGCCGATTACGCGGTCCTTCGTTGGTCAGCTTCTCCTGGAACTCTCCGGTCGACGCCTTGGCGACGTTGGCAGCAGTCACCAGCTCTCATCCGGGCGATTTCGTTCATGGCATACCTGTCAATGCGCAAATATCGCTTCGTCCTTGTTGGGTTCCGCATTCTGGGGCAACTCTACCACCCAATCCTTCTCCTTTTCGGCCTTGAACCGCTGGTAGCTGTAAGTGGGAACCGATTTGTCCAACACCCCGTCGTACCTTCTCGTCGCGGGCTCTTTTTTTGCGTTTGCAAAACCTCGTTAACGATGTCCATTTTGCCACGTTTTGAACGAAATTACTTGGAACCATCGGCACCGGCGGCACTCTCTTTGGAAACGGCTTCTTCGGGGCTGGCTTCTTGGCCTTGGCGGTGGCAATAGCAGCCAATTTTGGCTAAAGCCACCGTCGGAGCCTATTTGCCAGCAGCGGCACCGTTTCCGGTAGCAGCAGCATTCATCCCTTTTTGGCCGGTTCGGTATTTGGGGCAGTGGCCAAGCCTTCTTGCCTCCCTCAACACCTTTCTGGCAGCCGGAAAAATTTACGCTCCCGCTGTTTTTGTGTTTTGCAAGTTGTCAGTGTCAGCGTTGAAATGTCAATGTCAAAATTTGTTACGTCGTTTGTGAAAATCATGGTGAAGATTGAGAAACTCTGAAAAACGTGCGTGGCTCAATGTTACTCAATTCTATTCAAATTTTCTCAAAATCACTCACTGTCCTACCCCTTGGTTGGAGGAGGTGAGCGAGTTCGTGTACTTGGGATCGCTGGTAACCGCCGAAAACGACACCAGCAAAGAGATCCGGACTCGTATTTTTGCCGGGAATCTTCGGATTCCCGTACTTCGGATTACGGAAGACTCTCACATCAGATCGAGTGCAACGCCGCACGAAGCTGACGATGTACAAAACACTGATTAGACCGGTAGTCCTCTATGGCCACGAGACTTGGACGATGCGGCAGGAGGACGAACGTGCCCTTAGAGTTTTCGAACGGAAGGTGCTACGAACGATCTACGGTGGAGTGCAGGTGTCTGACGGAGTGTGACGAAGACGCATGAACCACGAACTGCACGCGTTTCTTGAAGAACCGACCATCGCCACCCAGGCGAAGATCGGGAGGCTCAGGTGGGCCGGCCATGTCGCCCAAATGGACGAGAGCCAGCCTGTCAGACTGCTTTTTGACCGCGCTGAACCAGCTGGCGGAACAGGCAGAAGAGCAGGGAAACCGCGCGCACGGTGGGGAGATCAAGTGAATGGTGATATCCGGAAGATCTGTAACCTGGGAAATTGGAGAGTAGCAGCTCAAGATCGAGAAAGATGGAAGCGTCTTCTTGCTACAGCACGCGTACCTGGTGCGCTATGCTGATTGGTATGGTATGGTATGTTAACATAACTGTTCTTGAACAGAGAAAAGGAAAATGGTAATCGCGAGTGTGCAAACACGAAAACGTGTTCGGCTATGTTCGGCGCCGAGAGTTTCAATAAGGAGAGAAGAGCAGTTGTATTTGAGGCATTATTATTCAGGTGGGATAATTCTAGAGTTTTTTTTTGATTAGGTCCTATAAACATATGAAAGACAATAGTTTATTGGTCCTTTAAAAAAAAAACTCTGGAATTGTAGTTGCTAAGAGCTGATATTTTGATAATTTAACAGCCCTGCCCATAAGCAACCCGTACGAGAGTCTCAGCGGGGAAGACGATGATGATGACGATGACACCAGCAGCGACGACGACGACAACGAATCTCAACGCAAGAAGGAGAAACAAAAAACACGTCCGAAAGAACGAAGACCACCGCCAATCCATTGTCTGGGCCATCTCGCAGACGATGTAGACGAGCTCCTCGAGGGCCTGCAATATTGTTTGAAATTAGGCAAGACCTCGATCCAAGTGTTCACACACGACAAGAAAAACTTTGTCGATGTGTTAAAGACCCTCAAGCAAAACGGGATAAAGCACTACACCTTTAGCCACGCTGAGGACACCCCCGTAAAAATCGTCCTCGGTGGGTATCAGGATCGGCCAATTTCGGACCTGGAGGAACACCTCCATGGTGCGAATGTGCGACCGCGGGAGATTAAAATTCTCTCGCGAAAAACCACGGAAACAGGTACGCACACCCTGTACCTGCTGTACTTCGACCGCGGCACCGTGAAGATACAGGACCTGCGGCGGATTAAGGCGTTGGACGGGTTTTGGGTGAACTGGAGGTTCTACGCAAAACACACCCCGAGCAGACGGAAATAACTTGGGAATAACATTTTTTGATATTTGAAAATACTAGGCCAATAACATTTTACGTTATTTATAACAACATTTGTTATTCACCGTTATGTTTTTTTTTGTTATTTGGTTGTAATTGTAATAACAGACTAATAACATTTTCAGTTATTTTTCGAACGAATCTTTGTTATTATTTTTTGTTATTTTAATAACTAATCCGATCATCCCAATAACAGTTGGAGGTATTCTTCCATAACAAAAAATGTTATTCCAAAGTTGTTTTGGCATTCAATCAATATCAGACCAATAACACATTTTGTTATGATAACATAAACTGTTATTAAATCCTTATGCAAAAATGCTTCGCGCTCTCAGCGAAACATGAGCGCAACCGTTCCTGCAGATGGACAGCGTACGGTTCCAGCGGATAATTCTGCGTTCCCTCCTGGATGGGGACTCTCTTTTGCCAGCGTGGTCGCTTCTGATAGTGGCAATGCGGCGCAGCAAGAAGTCACCGGTAACGATCTCTTCACTCTGTCTGACTTCTTTGCTCTCGCGGGGGGATGATGCCGCGGTTCCAGACCTGCCGTAACAAGGCAGAACAATTGATTTTAAGCTTTCCTTCTCTCTCTATCCCTTTCCTTAGCAATTTAGTAAGTTTTTTTTGAACTTTTCTTACTTTTAATTATGCCTTATTTAACATTTCCAATGGCTCGAAAACGAATTATGATGCAAAACACAGCTGAAATGAACTCAAAAACTCTGTAATGTACGTAAAACTAACTTATTGTAACTTGATTATTCACCAATAAAACTGAATTGAAATTGAAAAAAAATTAATACAATTTGGAAATTAGATGGAGAATTCAGTAGTATTTTGGTGAAATACTCCTTATTATTATAAATGATATCATTTTTATTCGGCAATTATTTGACGCACCTTTATGGACATTTTTTGAACAGGATAGTTTTTTATTCGCTATTGATTGAAAATCTTCCAAATATCCAATCCACTCCTTGAATTGAACATTATAAGTGTGTGAATTTCGGTTGCCTTTTGATTTTTTTTCGTACTAGGTTGATGAAAAATGAGCTAGTTTTATTTTTCCATTTTGATTTATTTCCAAGAATTTCATGCTGATTGCTTTAAAACTAAATCAAAAAAAAAAAACAATGCATCATACAACTGATTGATCAGATTGATCAGTATTTTTGAATCTCAAGGATCGAAATAGCTTTAAAACTCAAACAAAAACTGTTTTTTTTACTTAAATGTACTCAAATGTATATAAGAATGAAGAAATGGAAAAATAAACCAATGCTGCTTCGCAGTGGAATTGCGGCAATCGTATATGTTCTGCAACTGTGGTCGAAAAATTAACATGGATTTTTTGAATCACTTTGTTTTTTTCTGCTTTGTTGTTCACAATTCTTTTCGTAGACGATCGATCGAGTACTTTCAAGCAATTATCTTTAATGGCATAGAGCACAGAATGATGCTGTGCCCTCTTCGTAACAATGAAGACTTATTGATCTCTTCTTCGAAAAGTAGGGAATCTTCGCTAATTGTAACCTTTAGTGAATTTCCATTCGAAAAGCAAATGATCTGGGCTACAGGAAACTGCTGTTCAGTTAATTTAACTGATACATGTATCTTTTTTTTTTTAAATTGAGTTGAAAAGTACCAAAACTGGGTCATTTCCCCTAGGTTTACATTTAAAAGGTTATGCCAAGCTCTACTGTAAGAAACTGTGTCACCATCGTGGAGAATGGGAAGAGACTAACGAAGAATGTACCTATTCTGATCGTCTACGCAGGCAATTATTGAGATTTCTTGAAGTTTGCGCACGATCACTAAGGCTTTAAGCATAATTCACGAATGCAGCAACGCTGCGATTTTGGCTTAGCCTCGACTAGCTTACGTTATGCAAATGTTAAAATTTCGCATTGAAAATGCTTTTCTATGTTGAACATTTCCAGTCAAACATTTCACTAGGGCGCATCGACATTCTAAACTGGCAGCGCGTTCTGCTCACACCTTATTCAACCAACCATGTGAAAGAGAGAATTGCACTGTTTGTGGATAATTTCGGTGTGCCCTGATGAAATGTTAGGCTAAATTTGATAACTTGCGAAACGGCGCGAAGCAAACCTTGACGCGACTTGGCTTCGGCGTGATGCATAAAGCCAATCGAACTTAATTTCTCAAAACCTTGGGAAATATTGCGCTAGTTCTGCCCATTTAGAATAGATCAGTGGTGGTTGAAAAATTGGTTCAAGATTGGTAAACCATCTATTAAATATATTTTTTGAGGAATCAAAAGCCTACCGATTTATACTACTTAAACTTTGTTTTCACCGAGTTTGGTACAGAAGCAGTATATGCACTGTGATGACTCACCATATGCCTTTCTAGATGTTGGTGTTCCAGTATACCCATTTATGTTTACTAGAAATAGTACAACTGACAATAACAGCCTTATCTCCATGTTGATGCTTAACATGTGTTGCGACAACGTTATACGATTTTCACATTCACTCAGGTACACACATGCATGTATATGTAGACCTGTTTGAACAGAACATATAAATTAATAGAATATCTATCCCATTTGCAATTTTATTCCACCTGCACAATTTGCAAACTCCAAGAATTACAAAACAAAAATTTACTTAAAATTGAAAACACTTCGCGCACAATAGTTAGCGACTATAAACCGAGTAAGCTACCCAGCCCCCTTGTGCGGCCCGACCGATCTCGTCTCAAGATACAACACGACTGATGTATGCTGCCTACGAAGAAGTATTTTGGCTCAACGCCCGCTACAATAGTCGTTGCAACCGAGACGGGCTTCCGAGCGAATGGATTCGACTAAGACAGTGATGTGAGTACCTTTGACAAAAGAAAATATAAACGAATCGGGCACAGTGGGCCATCCACAAAACAATTAGGAAATAATATTTTTATGAGTTTTTTCCTTTCTTACAAAAGAAAGGTTTAAGGTTTACTTTTGGAAAAACGCTTTTCTCAGAAATCTTGAAAAATTCGTGCACGACGGGGAATCGTCCTAGAAAAAAAATCCTATTACAAATTTGAAGGTTTTGATGCGCTGATTTTTGAGAGCCCTTTTTCTGAAATACTTGTGCGATGTCTGTATCCGCTCTTAAAAATGTGTTTCTTCCATCATTGGAAAACCGCTCGTAAAACCCACAATTTTTATTATTCAGATTTGTAGCCGTGGGGTCGGAGACGAACATATTATTTTTCGATTCACAATTTTCGACCAGTAAATATGGCCAAAGACATTTTTAGAGGTATTTTTTGGACTATTTTACAGATAACACTATTAAATTAAAAGAGTTCAGTTTCAAACAAAAAGCCATTCGAAAACATGCATCATAAACTGCTTGGGTTCAAAATTTGAAGCTTTTCCAAAATGTATTTCCAGAGATATAGCCATATTAGTGTTTTACGGTTTTACGTCTTATTTTTACCCTATTTTTTCCTTATAAAATTTGGGTTTTATACAGAATCATATACTGAACATCAAATTCGAAGTCCCGGCTCGTTCTCGCTCGAAATATCGACAAGTCGTCAAGTCGAAGCAAACACGTCAGCAAATTTGAAATTGAAATTAAATATGTCTTTATTGAACTTTCTTATAATAATTACATTTCATTCACATTCTAAGTGGTATGGCTATATGCTCTTCATCTTTATTGTACTTTTCGTTTAATTAATAACTGTTCACATTCATTTATTTATTTCAAATTGTTTTACATTTTTGCATTGAATCGAATACATTTGGGTAAAAAAATCCCTTCAACAACTAATCCTAACTTAAAGCTAAAAAACTAAATTCATTGAAAAATTCAAAATTATTAGAACGAGTAAACTACGAACTGCATTTTAAGATGAATGCTCAAAGGGTTCTTACTAGTTCCTGGCGAGTTTTGCACCCACGCAGAGTTGTTGTCATCTCGATGAAAATGTTCAAAAGTTCTTGTGGTGAAAACAGGTCACTACTGCCTTCACCCGTTGATGTTGGTTGGTTTTCCCTCGGTTGCTGACTGAAGCCTGGAGGTGTTGTATTCTCTGCAACTCTTTGCCGCTGATTCAACGGCAATGGCTGCAGATTTGGAACCACTCGAACAGATCCTGCTCCTGGTGACGCCAAAGCAGGAAAATCCAAGTCCGTGAATGCTGGTGGTGTTTTGCGACGATTTGGTTGGTGCCTCGTCGTCGCTTGCTGCCGAATTTTTACAAACTCAGCTCGTTTTGGGCAGCTTCGTTTCTTGGTAGAATGGTCGCCGCCACAATTGAAGCATTTGGCTTCGATGTTCTCGTTGATTGTATCGCAAGCTTGAGTTTTGTGCTCACCTCCGCAGGTTGCACAACGACTCTTGATGAAACAGTTCCTTCCACTATGTCCAAACTGCAAGCAGTTCGAACATTGCGTCACGTCACGATGCACAGGACGATAACGTTCCCAAGTCACGATGATGTTGAAAATTGCCCGAACTGCTTTCAGCTCAGACGGCGTTGTCGATCCTTTCTCGAGATGAACCAGGTACAGTTGATCACGATACTTGATGTCCTTGTTGTGTCTCGTCATCTTGAAGACTTCGATCACGTTCAACTTAAGAGTTTTGAGCTCTTCTTTCAGCACACTCACATCCATGTCGTACAGGCCTCGGAGGACCTGTTTCATGGGGCTTTTACCTGGATCGTCAAGGCTGTAGTATTCAATCTTTGTGTTGTTCAGGAAATCCCGAACGTAGTTGAGCAATTCTCTGAGATTTCGATCATTCGATTTTTTTTGTATTTTTTTATCATGCTGAAACTTTTTTGGTGCCTTCGGTATGCCCAAAGAAGCCATTTTGCATCATTAGTTTGTCCATATAATTTTCCATACAAATTTGGCAGCTGTCCATACAAAAATGATATGTGAAAATTCAAAAATCTGTATCTTTTGATGGAATTTTCTGATCGATTTGGTGTCTTCGGCAAAGTTGTAGGTATGGATATGGACTACACTGAAAAAAAATAATACACGGTAAAACAAATTTTGGTGATTTTTAATTTCACTTTTTGTCACTAAAACTTGATTTGCAAAAAAACACTATTTTTATTTTTATTTATTTATTTTTTGATATGTTTCAGAGGACATAAAATGCCAACTTTTCAGAAATTACCAGAATGGGCAAAAAATCTTTGACCGAGTTATGATTTTTTTAATCAATACAGATTTTTTTTCAAAAAATCGAAATATTGGTCACAATATTGAATGTTTGGCCCGTTTGAAATGTTAGTCTTGATTTTAAATTTTTGAAAATATTTTTTTCGAAATGATCGGAAAATTTTACGAATGTTTCATATTTTAACATTGTAAATCGGACCTACAGTTGATGTGATATCGACATTAGAAAATGGTGGGTTGTTTGGGTGAGACTTCGAAAACATCAATTTTTCTGTTTTTTAACCTTTGCAGGGTAATATCTCAGCAACTAAGGGTCGTATCATCAAAGTTCAATAAAGCAAAATATAGAGAATTTTCTCAGCTTTTCGGAAATATTTTTTATAAATGTGGGCAAACATGGGCACTAATTTAAAAAAAATGAAAAACTGCGACTATTTTCAAAAAAGTTACCTAAAAATGGCTATATAACTTGAAAACGGTGCACTTTATCAAAAATTCACTATAGTACTTTTTGGTTGCAAATTCGATTTTACATCGAAAAATGAAGTTAAAAAAATTTTGCGACCAATATTTCGATTTGTTGAAAAAATCGTGAAAGATTTTTTGCCCATTCTGGAAATTTCTGAAAAGTTGGCATTTTATGTCCTCTAAAACATATAAAAAAATGAAAAAAAATTAAAAATAGTTTTTTTTGCAAATCAAGTTCTAGTGACAAAAAGTGAAATTAAAAATCACCAAATTTTTTTTACCGTGTATCATTTTTTTTCAGTGTAGTCCATATCCATACCTACAACTTTGCCGAAGACACCAAATCGATCTAAAAATTCCTTCAAAAGATATAGATTTTTGAATTTTCACATACCATTTTCGTATGGACAGCTGCCAAATTATATGGACAAACTAATTATGCAAAATGGCTTCTTTGGGCATACCGAAGGCACCAAAAAAGTTTCAGCTAAAATTAAAGAAAAAAGACCGATTCCGTAGAGAACTGCTCAGTTGTAATCCTTTCTGGTAGGTAGCAGAATTTTGAGTCCATCAGCACACAAGCGAATGGAAGCTCGTAAAGCACCAGATTTGATAAACCCGGTCAGCCACTTTCGCACCGAATCCGATGACGATGTTTTCACAAAAATGGGTGGCAACTTTTCCCGTCGTTCAAATTCTTCCTTCTCGCTCACGTCCACAGGGAGGGTAGCGAACTGGTTTGCAGACGAATTTTGAGCGTCCTTGCTCAAACTGCCTGGCTTTGCAGGTAGCGCTTCGGCATTCTTTAGCTTCTTCAAATCTGCCGATCCTGCTGGTGAGGACCGCCTCTTTTTCTTGCCGTGAGGCATTTTTGCAGGGACGCACGTCTGACTCGCTGCTCTGCTGATCGCAGACTCATAAACGTCAGCACATTTTCGCTTGCGCGTGTTCTTTCTGGCTTCTCATAATAGATCGACAAAGTGCAATATCGATACATTTTTTTTTAAGTTTATCATAGACTACACTCAAAAAAATGAGTTCGCGTAAACGTGAACAGCCTTCATGCCAACGGGAACCAGGAAGAAAACTGTTCAAATTTTATAGTGCATTGTGGAGTAATCTCAAGCGAGAAGGCACCCAAACTTCGTACAAGCAGTGCGTTCTTCCGCTGACGGGATCGATGCGGACAAACTCAACGGCTTTTTTCGCAGAAGGTCGCCGGCGACGCAGGCCGCGACAGCACCGCACCACCAAGAGTACTGAGTCTCCGGACAGTGGTCAATCACGGAGCGAACGAGTTTAATTCCCGACGCACAAACGTTGGCGAAGTCTTCCTGAAGATATTCATACACAAGAATGCCGCGGGTTCAGACGGCATCCCGATCTCGTTCGTTAAATTGCTGTGCCCCTTTCGTGCTCCCTATTCTGTTCCATCTCTTCAACGCCATCATCTCAGCCCAAGCCTTTCCAGCCTCGTGGAAAACATAGCCATTATCAAGCGCATCACCAAGACTTCAGCCCAGTTTTGCTGAAGGACTCTAACCCCATTAGCGTCCTTCCTGCAATCTCGAAAGTTCTGGGGAAGATCTTGCTGGATCAGATAGCCGACCACCTGGGCAACCCAAACACCCGCCTACTGGTTCGTCATCAATCTGGGTTTAGAAAAGGATATGGGACCACAACAGCCCTGGCGATGATAACCTGTTTGTTCATGTCCTGTGTTGACCATCGCCTGCTGGGGCAGAAGCTCAACGGAAAATTTCACTTCTCAAGATCGGCTTATAGACTTGTCTCATCATTTCTCGTGCAGATATCACAATCCATGCACCACCGGGATACCGTATCCTCGGTTCTTGCAGTTCTTGCGGTCGGTATCCCTCAAGGCGGCGGCGGCGGTATCCCTCAAGGCTACTGCATGAGCGCGCTTTTGTTCAGCCTGTATATTAACAGTCTTCGTTCTGCGTTGCAGTTATCAGCCGTACGAAGACGACCTGCAGATATACACATCTGGGCCGGTGTCTGAAATCAACGAGCTGGTGAAAAAGATCAACGAAACCCTTGAAGTCATCATACGCTGGTCGAAAGGACATCTGCCTCTATCCTAATCTTAAGAAAACACAAGCAATTGTCTTCTGTCGGAATGTGACGGTTGAGTCACAAGAAGACATTGTCTTTAGCGGGAAATTATGCACCTATCCAGTCGGTGACGGCTTCCAGATGGACAGGAACATGACGTGGACATCTCAAGTGAACAGCGTTGTGCAGAAAGCCTTCAACACGTTGAGAACATTTCGGCGCCTCGTTACAGTTCTTTCTACGGCGACTCGACGCAAGCTAGTTCAAGCCGTCGTGATGCCCATCTTCAAATACTGTGGCGTTGTGTACCATCACGACCTCTCCACGGCGCTGGAAGAGCAGCTGAATCGCTGCTTTAAATCGGCGGTGCGCTTCGTGTGCAACCTTAGGCTGCTTCATTAAACGAGGATATTACGGCAATCTACCAGATTATCTAAAAGAACATCTCGTACACAGTTTTCGTCTGACAGCCGAAGACAGCGGTTGTTTTTTTTTTCAGCCAAGCCAAGTTACAAGCTGATTCCGTTTGGAATCAAATTGCTGTGTATCTGAAACCGCGGGAGCCCACTTAATTGCGAACAACGTGGAGTTCTATACCCACGAGAAACGAAGCGAGTGGCAACTCCGCGTCGTTTTGAGAGGACTTCCACCGGCTTCACCCGAATACGTCAAGAAGAAACTCAATGAAGCGCAAAACCTGGATGCTGTGGAGGTGCATGCCATCAAGAGGAAGGGAGAGTTCGCCTCGCCAGAGGAAACCCCGTACATTGTTACGTCCCCAAGGGGTACACCAACCTGAAGCAGCTGAGTAAAATCAAGCGCTTGAGGAGATTTCACATCCAGTGGGAGGCCTACCGGAACAAGCGGCCGAACGTGACCCAGTGCAGGAACTGCTTGCAGCTGGGTCATGGAACCAGGAACTATCACCTCAAGGGGAGGTGCAACAACTGTGTGGGTCCCCACAAGACGGACGAGTGCAAAGTCCAAGAAGCCGAGCCGAAACGGTGTGCCAACTGCTCTGGAGCCTACGAAGCCACGGACCGCAGCTGCCCCAAGCGTGCGGACTTCATCCGAATTCGCCAGCAGGCGTCGAAACCGAACCCGCCGGTAAGGAAGGCGGAGAAGCAGAGTCCAGCAGTTCCGGCGTTCACGCCGGCGGAGTTCCCTCCGCTGCCGGGCGCAGTTCCAGACGGAAAATCAAAGGATCGCTTTCGACCCGCAGGATGCAGCAAAGTAAGCAGTGGCTCCCGAGATGGTGGAGCCACGGAGGAGGAAGCCGGGGTGTAAACAAATTTCTCGGTCGCTGCCCTAGCAAACCAAAACAATCCACACAAACATCTCAACAGCAGTCCCGGGACAAAACAAACCCTCACGCCGGACCACGAATGCTTCCAATCAAAACAAACTTTGGCGGAGGTCCACTCTCGCCAAAACATACAAGGTTCCGACCAAAACCTGGTGGAGGTCCCCTTGCGCCCAGAAAACTAACGATCCAATCAACACAAATCCTGGCGAAGTTAACCTCGCATCAGCTCGCTAACGGTTCCAATAAAACCAAATCCTGGCGGAGGTCCTCTCGCGCCCAAACACTAACGATCCAATCAAGACAAATCCAGGCGGAAGTTCCTTCGCGCCGGGACGCTATCGGTCTCAATCAAAACACACTTTGGCGGAGGTCGCGTCGGAACCGTCGGAACACGAACGGTTCTAATCAAAACAACAAATAGGCGGAAGTCCACTCATAACAAATTGAGGCGGAAGTTCCATCGCGCCGGAACGCTATCGGTTCCCATCAAAACAAATTCTGGTGGAGTTCTCCTCGCGCCGGAACACGAACGGTTCCAATCAGAATAAACTTTGGCGGAGGTCCACTCTCGCTAGAACACACACGGTTCCAAGCAAAACAAACCCAGGTGGAAGTTCCATCGCGCCGGAGCGCTATCGGTTCCAATCAAAACGAACATTGACGGAGGTCCACTCTCGCCAGTACACACACGCGGTTCTTAACAAAACAAACCCTGGTGGAGGTCCCCTCGCGCCGGAACACAAACGGTTCCAATCAAAACAAACCCTGGTGGAGGTCCACTCGCGCCAGAACTCGTACGGTTCCGAACAAAACAAATCCAGGGGGAAGTTCCATTGCGCCGGAACGCTATTGGATCCCATCAAAACAAACCCTGGCGGAGGTCCCCTCGCGCCGGAACACAAACGGTTCCAATCAAAACAAACCCTGGCGGAAGTCCACTCGCGCCAGAACTCGTACGGTTCCGAACATAACAAATTGAGGCGGAAGTTCCATCACGCCGGAACGCTTTCGGTTCCCATCAAAACAAATCCTGGCGGAGGTCCCCTCGCGCCGGAACACGAACGGTTCCAATCAGAATAAACTTTGGCCAGAACTAGAGAGCCTGGATCTTATTAGAGAACGGACATCTCAAACCAAAAGTACCAATCGAAGCACGAGAACTGTCAAACGGAGGTGCCAATCGAGCATAAGACAAAGGATTTTGCTTGATTGGTACCTCCGTTTGACAGTTCTCGTGCTTCGATTGGTACTGTAACCAACTGTTACAATTTCCTCAGGTTTTCTTCTTTTTAATGTGTAAATGTTATTTGTACCAGTATTTTCTATGGTCACTTGTGTTACATGTTAGTAGGGTTTAGCTTTTGAAAGCAATATACATCAATTTAATAAATAAATAAATAAATAAATAAATAAATAAATATTGTTAAAAGTAGATTAGTAGGCTAGAGTCATGCAGGAGATTACTAATTGTTAACACACTGAACAACACAACGGGGTTACACACAGTGGGTACAACTTGTCTTCGAGAACAACAACAATACCGTTAAGGGTTACAGCACAGAACGCATCTCCAACATCTCTCGCCCCGCTTGGTGATGAGAAGGAGAAGTGGAAAGGGTATGGGGGTGGCACCTAAAGCCAAAAGGAGGGTTCGAGGACATGTTGAAGACCGCCACCGGTCACTTAGTCCCAGGCGTTCGTGTGCCCAACACCAAAAAGTTAAAGTGGAGTTTAAAGTCCAGTGTGAGAAGTGGATCCAGAACCTGTGTGTTAGATCCAGGTCAATCAGGTGAGACCATCGTCGGGGTGGTATCTTACGCTAACTTAACCTACTGACTAGAAATGGTTAATACGGCTGGACTAATTCCCTGATTTCCTCCCAGGACCTTGTAAAAGACGTACAATTTGTACGCGAGTGGTTGGTATCCGTGCCTTTGGAACCGCCATTTTGAGTTCCGACCGACGCGGTCGATCGGAACGGGCACACGAGTCGGCCCAGCCGGTGTGAATGCCGTGAAGCTTTCCGGTTGCGTCTTACCGTAAAAGACCTACCGCGCTCTGGCCTGCGGGCCATCCTCGTTAAGGAGCGATCTCTCGGGCAAGAACTGCCCTAATTCCCAAGGAGAGACCCCTCTCCCTGCTGTCACTCCGGCCTTGCCTGGACAGTGGGGATCGCGCCAATGAGGGAGGACGCCTGAATAACCCCAACATCAACTCCACGCCACCCCGAAACCCCAATCCGACAATCCGGACCCTGTCGGTCCACCCAAGCTCTCACACCGGAAGTGCGAGGCCACGTGTGCGGCCACTGTGTCGGCGAAGCCGGCCAGGATCTTGAGTTCCAGGCCGTTGTAGCAGTGGCGAGCGCTCGCCAAAACCTCCCATCCGCAGCAGAAGAAGAAGTCGCCCAGCAGCAGCAGCAGAAATCGTACCGGTACGTTACCCAATAAACCCCCACACACACACACACTTAACACGTAGTTTAAATAAAGATCCCCCCCCCCTTAGTTGTTTAGTTTTCCTTCAATAAAATCTTGGTTTTCTTACATAATTAAAATAGTTTTTCTTGTCTGGTTAGAACAGTGACACAATTTCTCATAGCCCAAAAGTTCTGGTACGATTTGTCGTTGTCGTTGTTGCGCCATCACCCCGAGCCTAGTAGTACGCCGACCCTTGGGATTTTCCCGGAGTCTTGGCCTCCAAACTGAGAAGCTGGACAACCCCATAAGTGTCCAATCTCCCGTATAGCTGTTTTTGTATGACCTAAAATAAAGTAGTTATACTTGGCGCCCAACTATACGAAACGAACGGTATTCGGTGGTTTGATTTGAATAAAATCTAAGGATTTTCAATTCAGACGGGAGGTGAGTACACAATCATATTTCTTATGTTTGTGTAGGAACCGTACTGTTCTTCTTCTAGACAAAATAAATATTTGAATTTAATTCATATTAAATGCAGCTTTAGACAAGAGCAGTTAAGATTTCAAATTTGGATTGTATCTTGAGTGGAGTTTTTAGAAGAGAGTTGTGATATTATCAAGGTCCTGATTGATCAATAAAACCATAAACACAAACACAAAAACACATAAATATTTATTATTCACATTTGTTTGTACTTATTTCTATTTATTAAATATATGCACGTCTGTTAGTGGTACTTGTTTGCATTATTATTATTTTAATTTGTTATTACGACAGATTACCTGTTGTTAGTATTTTACTTTATTTATTATATTCTTGCCATTATATTGTTTTTAATTACTATCACCATGGAAGCATTTGAAATGCAATATCGTTCAATGAACGTTGATCACCTACAGGATGACGAAATTGAACATGAGTTGAACATCCGGTTGATAACTTGCGGTAGTGATGATAAGCGGGATGCTAAGAAACGGAAGTTAAGGAGAGCGATTAAAGATGAAAGTGTCAAGGTTGTTTTGATTACAGATCCGGTACAGTGTGCCTCGGAGGCAGATGCAGTGGATAGGAAATTAGCTTTGATTCGCGATCGACTAGAAAATCAGAATCCCAAGAAAGTAGAATTACCCGCGTTTAAAACCAGACTCATTCACCTGTATTTCAGGGTGATGAGGCTGAAAGAATATATAGATACAGATGGATTAGAAAATTCTGCACTAAAAATGCTAAATGAAAATTTTTCTATGTTTTCTTCCAACCCGAATACGAGCAAGCGAGAAAAGAAAGCTACTCGTAAGGCGTTGGAAAAACTGAAGAAGAAGGGCGATAAGGTTTTCACTGGAAACTCAGAATCTTCGGATGATTCCGACGAGGAAGATTCCGACGAGAAAGATTCCGACGAGAAAGATTCCGACGAGGGAGATTCCGACGAGAGAGATTCCGACGAGGATGATTCCGAAAATGAGAAGGAGTCCAGTGATGATACCGTACGCGCCAACAGGAACACTGGTACATCGAAGCAAGTCAAGCGGAAGCCCAAGAGGAATAAAAAGAAAGTAGGGGTCCTTTCGGCTAGAACGGTCAAAATGTTGATGAAGCACATGGAATCTATGATAGAGCAGAAGTTGAGCCGCTTGGATTTGGGAAAGAATTCTAAGTCGGTTAAACACACGGCGAACCCGGTCAAGGATAAACGTTCTAAACCAGATAAGAAACAAAGAACAAAACCGGAGAAGGAGAAAAACAAGCGAAAACCAACGGATGACAGTAGCGAGGACTCGGAAGTCACGGAGAGCAGCGATGAAGATGTGGCACGTACTCTACGAAGACGGCCACGTTCCGTGGCGGACTGGAAGGTAAAATATGATGGAAAGGACGAAGGAAAGAAGTTGAACAGGTTCATCGCTGAAGTGGAATTTATGGCGGAAGCCGAGCAAATTTCACGACGCGATTTGTTCAACGAAGCCATCCATCTCTTCACCGGAGACGCACGAACGTGGTACATGGAAGGGAAGAACAATGGTGATTTCCGGAAATGGAGCGAGCTTGTTACTGAGCTGAAGCTTGAATTTCAACCTCCAGATATGGATTACAACTACGAGCAGCAAGCAGCTCAGCGTAGACAAAAGCGTTCGGAAAAATTCCAGGACTTCTACAACGCGGAGATGGAGATTTTCCGTTTTATGGCAGTACCACCGAGCGAACAAAGGAAATTTGAAATAATTTTCAGGAACCTCCGTTCGGATTACAAAAACGTACTAGCTGTCAGGAGAGTCCGAACGTTGAAGGCGTTGAAACGCTGGGGAAAGATTCTGGACTCGGCTAACAGTTGGATGTACCGGACTAAAGATTCAGAACCGGCGCCAAAGTCAGCACATGTTCACGAAGTGTCTCGTGATCCGTCCCAGAAATACAACAAACCGGAAACGAGACCGTGGAAAGCGGCCGATTCTGGAACTAAACCAAACTGGAAGGGAACCCAAGGATCGAATAAGCCACCGGCATTCAGGCCTCCAACTCAGGAACGGAATGAAAATCAAGGTTCTAGTGCCGGTACATTAGAGAAACGAGTACAGAACTACCGCGTCCCAGATAAGATGGTCTGTTTCAACTGTAGGGGAAGGAACCACCACTTTGAAGTCTGCATGATGCCAAAGGAGGTATTCTGCACGGTTTGTGGGTTCCATGACTACCCCAAGGAAAAGTGTCCATTTTGCCTAAAAAACGGGCGAACTTCGGTGTAGGAGGTCACCGAAAAACCTATAAAAAGCCTCCAACGTTGTTTGTTCCATACAGGTCAGACATTAATGAGTTGCAGGTGAGCGTTGAAGGAGATAACCGTCCCTACGCCGGGGTGAACGTTCTAGGGGTCCGATTAATCGGCTTGCTGGATAGCGGTGCACAAGTTTCGATCCTAGGTGCAGGTAGTAAGAACCTGTTACGGAAGTTGAAATTGAAGGTGTTTCCGTCGGAGAGTATTCACGGCGGGAGGAGATCGGCTGGAAGTGAGTGGTTACGTACACCTGCCAGTAACGTTGAATGGCGTAACAAAAATTGTCATCACGCTGGTGGCCCCTTCGATGAAGAGAAGACTGATTCTTGGAATGAATTTTTGGCGAATGTTCAACATTCAGCCGACGATTCACAGTCAGCTGGAAGAGATTGGAGATGTTGTCGAGGTAGAGGCCGTTGATCAGGAAAATGAACTTTGTTTAACTACAGAACAGCAGAGAAAGCTGGACGAGGTAAAAAGCCAATTCAAGGTGTTTATTGAAGGAGATATTTTGGATACGACACCCCTGATTGAGCACTCCATTGAGTTCACGGAAGATTACAAGAAAGCTGCCCCCGTGCGGTTGAATCCATACCCGTGGTCGCCGGAGATGCTGAGTTGGACAAATGGATTGAGTCAGGGGTCGTAGAACGTTCCACCAGTGACTGGGCGATGCTGATCGTTCCGGTCATTAAAAAGAAGGATGGTGCAGATCCGGAGGACTTCAAGGTTCGAATGTGCCTGGACGCTAGGAAGCTCAACGAGCGCACCCGGAGGGATGCCTACCCTCTGCCACACCAAGATCGGATTCTGGGGAGACTAGGGCCTTCGAAGTTTCTGACCACGATTGACCTGTCTAAGGCTTTCTGGCAGATTCCGCTAAGTCCCGAATCTCGAAAGTACACCGCATTCCGAGTGTTCGGCAGAGGGTTGTTTCAGTTCACCAGATTACCGTTCGGACTGGTCAACAGCCCAGCGACGCTGTCTCGACTGATGGACCAGGTCCTTGGGTATGGTGAACTGGAACCTAACGTATTTGTTTATCTTGATGATATCGTCATCGCGAGCAACACGTTTGAGGAGCACCTCCGGCGCTTGCAAGATGTAGCGAGACGCCTACGCGATGCGAATCTTTCCGTCAACATGGAGAAATCTAAATTCTGTGTGTCGGAACTCCCGTATTTGGGGTTTATCCTATCGGAAGGTGGAGTACGCCCTAATCCCGAGAAGGTTGAGTCCATCGTGAACTTCGAACGACCCTCCTCAGTGAGATCACTTCGGCGGTTCCTTGGGATGATAAATTATTATCGTCGATTCATTGATGGGTTCATCGAGATGACGGCTCCGTTGACGGATCTCTTGAAGGGGAAGCCGAAAGTGGTAGTGTGGAATGACGCAGCGGAAGCGGCCTTCAATGCGTTGAAGGAGAAGCTTGTTTCAGCGCCAATTCTCGCACTGCCGAACTTCAATCGCCCGTTCAGGATCCAAACTGATGCCAGTGACATCGCGATCGCCGGAATTCTCACTCAGGAAAGTGACGACGGCGAACATGTGATCGCGTACTACAGCCGAAAACTCTCAACCCCAGAGAGGTCGTGGAAGGCGGCCGAAAAGGAGGGCTTAGCCGCGCTGGAGTCGATCGAGAAGTTTCGTCCGTACGTAGAGGGTACAAGGTTTCATCTAATCACTGACTCTTCGGCGTTATCGTTCATAATGAACACCAAATGGAAACCTTCGTCAAAGCTTAGTCGTTGGAGCATGTTGTTACAACAATACGACATGCGAGTTTTCCACCGGAAGGGGTCGGAAAACGTCATAGCCGATGCACTCTCGCGAGCCGTTGAGGTCGAGGAAATAGCAACGGGCAACGACTGGTACGCGCGACTGTTCCGGAACGTACAAGAGAAGCCGGACAGCTACGCTGATTTCAAGATTGAAGACAACAAACTGTACAAGTTCGTCTCGGTAGCGTCAGATGTGCTCGACTACCGGTTCGAATGGAAACTTTGTGTTCCAGAGGGATTGAGGAAGTCGATCTTGGAAGAAGAACACGACAACTGCCTTCATCCGGGATACGAGAAGACTTTGCAGCGGGTTAAGACCCGTTACTACTGGCCGAAGATGGCCGTGCACATCAAGTGCCACGTGCAAGCCTGCATCGTGTGCAAACAGTGCAAACCGTCAACCAGGCCTTCAGCACCGGAAATGGGGAAGCAACGGTTGACTGACAAGCCGTTCCAGATCGTTGCGCTTGATTTTATCCAAAATCTGCCGAGAAGCCGAAACGGGAACTGCCACTTATTGGTTCTGATGGACATCTTTTCTAAGTGGTCGATTCTTGTGCCGGTGAGGAAGATCGAGGCTAAATCTGTTTGCAGGATCGTGGAAAACGAGTGGATGCGGAGATACGGAACGCCGGAGGTTATCATTAGCGACAATGCTACGACGTTCACCGGAAAGGAGTTCCAACAGATGTTGCAGCGTAGAGGGATCAAGCACTGGGCAAATGCGAGGCATCACAGCCAGGCAAATCCAGTAGAGCGTGTCAACAGGACGATAAATGCATGCCTGAGAACCTACATGCGAGAGGATCAACGAGTGTGGGACACCCGGATCGCCGAAGTTGAGGAGATGGTTAACACCACCGTCCATTCCTCGACAGGGTACACGCCGTACCGTATTCTCTACGGGCATGAGAAGGTTGTGAAGGGACAAGAGCATCGTCTTGAACGCGAGAAAGGAGAATTGTCGATGGAGGAGCGAGACCAACACCGTAAAGATGTGGGTGGTAATATCTTTGACGTAGTCAAAAATAATTTGCAGAAAAGCGACGAAAAGTGTCGGAAGGTGTACAACTTGCGACACAAAAAGTTCGCGCCCACTTACCAAGTCGGTGATAAGGTCTTCAAGCGTAACTTCCGGCAATCCTCAGCAGCGGAGCATTATAACGCGAAGTATGGACCGGTATACACTCCTTGCGTCATCGTTGCGAAGCGTGGAAGTAGTTCATATGAGCTGATGGACGAGCAGGGCAAGAATCTTGGAGTGTTTTCTGCCAGTGATCTTCGCCCCGGTTCAGATGGTCCTCAGTAAACATTTCCAGTGTAAGTCTAAAACCAAAACAAAGTTTAGATTGCATACAAGTTAGTGTGCTATAATACTGTACGAGTGTTGTAGTCTCAACTAGTTCATCGGTCATCATCGGACAGAACTCACGAGAGCCTCCAGCAGCTGTATGAACCCGCGAAGTTGCGTGGTTATCCTCATCAGCAAGGCAGGTGTAGAGTTTTCCGAGTTGAGCCAAACAGGAGTTGATGTCAACGATTAGATATAGTAGTAGAAGATCTTCGTTTCAGCCGATAGTCGGTATCGTCGCTGGTGATCAGTTTTCAATTCCCTTGAAAAACGCCATCCCGCTGGTGAGAGTAGATTTTGTATCTCGCGAGAGTTTCAGTTGGTGTTTCGTTAGGAGATGGATTCTGTAGCGTGATTTTCGTCAGTTTAGGTGATCGCGTGTGTTGAACGTGTGTGCCTGTAAAGATATACGTATTTAATGATTGTGTCGTGACGTCGCAGATAGGAAGAAGAAATAAAAGAAGTAAAAATCGGTCCGGACTGTACAATATGTACTTCGTCTTTTGTCAAGTGCGCACTGGCAAAGACAACTTTAAAGATTTGTAAAACTACGCGGTAGAGTCGTTGAGGATGAAACTAGGAATAGGGTCAGTAACAAGAAACATTTTTCTACCATTTTCGCCATCGTAACTTACCGGTTAGAAAATATTCGTCGAGTGGAAGTTGTAGTAGCCTCAGTTATCGAAATTCGGACAACCAGGTGGCCAACTGGTTGTAAGGATCTGAAAAAGTTAATTCCATCAGCCCAACTAAGTTGGGATACGTAAAATCAAATTCACTTATCTAAACAGTTTAATTAGTATCAATAGCCCGGCTTTTCAACCCATGTTCGTAAATTTCACTTAATCTCATTATTTTCTTCAAGTAATTAGTTGTTTTTTTTCACTTCAAACTTAATTTTCATCAGTAAAACCAAGCAAGTACATGTTTCTTCGACAAATTAAAACTACACTCGGTACGCGCGCGGTCGAAGTGGTAGACTAAATCGTCTTCGTCTTCGTATACCCGAACAACCTGTGGAGTAACTCAACGGCGAATGAACCGTGAGTGACCATAAGTAGCAAAATCCCACTACAAGTGCTAACAGATATGCATATACGCCGACCAAAATCACATGTTCGATTATGGCAAGTTTTTAAATAAATTTTCGCTTTTAGTTGCTCAAGATTTTTAAGTGTTATGTGGTGTCTTAACTTATTTGATTTTTTAACTGCTACGCGTACCTCTTGCTAAACTTATTACATGCTTGCATAAATGATAAAGCGAGCTTAATCATTTATTTTGTCGAGAGGGGGGATAGTGTAACCAACTGTTACAATTTCCTCAGGTTTTCTTCTTTTTAATGTGTAAATGTTATTTGTACCAGTATTTTCTATGGTCATTTGTGTTACATGTTAGTAGGGTTTAGCTTTTGAAAGCAATATACATCAATTTAATAAATAAATAAATAAATAAATAAATAAATAAATAAATATTGTTAAAAGTAGATTAGTAGGGTAGAGTCATGCAGGAGATTACTAATTGTTAACACACTGAACAACACAACGGGGTTACACACAGTGGGTACAACTTGTCTTCGAGAACAACAACAATACCGTTAAGGGTTACAGCACAGAACGCATCTTCAACATCTCTCGCCCCGCTTGGTGATGAGAAGGAGAAGTGGAAAGGGTATGGGGGTGGCACCTAAAGCCAAAAGGAGGGTTCGAGGACATGTTGAAGACCGCCACCGGTCACTTAGTCCCAGGCGTTCGTGTGCCCAACACCAAAAAGTTAAAGTGGAGTTTAAAGTCCAGTGTGAGAAGTGGATCCAGAACCTGTGTGTTAGATCCAGGTCAATCAGGTGAGACCATCGTCGGGGTGGTATCTTACGCTAACTTAACCTACTGACTAGAAATGGTTAGTACGGCTGGACTAATTCCCTGATTTCCTCCCAGGACCTTGTAAAAGACGTACAATTTGTACGCGAGTGGTTGGTATCCGTGCCTTTGGAACCGCCATTTTGAGTTCCGACCGACGCGGTCGATCGGAACGGGCACACGAGTCGGCCCAGCCGGTGTGAATGCCGTGAAGCTTTCCGGTTGCGTCTTACCGTAAAAGACCTACCGCGCTCTGGCCTGCGGGCCATCATCGTTAAGGAGCGATCTCTCGGGCAAGAACTGCCCTAATTCCCAAGGAGAGACCCCTCTCCCTGCTGTCACTCCGGCCTTGCCTGGACAGTGGGGATCGCGCCAATGAGGGAGGACGCCTGAATAACCCCAACATCAACTCCACGCCACCCCGAAACCCCAATCCGACAATCCGGACCCTGTCGGTCCACCCAAGCTCGCACACCGGAAGTGCGAGGCCACGTGTGCGGCCACTGTGTCGGCGAAGCCGGCCAGGATCTCGAGTTCCAGGCCGTTGTAGCAGTGGCGAGCGCTCGCCAAAACCTCCCATCCGCAACAGAAGAAGAAGTCGCCCAGCAGCAGCAGCAGAAATCGTACCGGTACGTTACCCAATAAACCCCCACACACACACACACTTAACACGTAGTTTTAATAGAGATCCCCCCCCCCCCTTAGTTGTTTAGTTTTCCTTCAATAAAATCTTGGTTTTCTTACATAATTAAAATAGTTTTTCTTGTCTGGTTAGAACAGTGACACAATTTCTCATAGCCCAAAAGTTCTGGTACGATTTGTCGTTGTCGTTGTTGCGCCATCACCCCGAGCCTAGTAGTACGCCGACCCTTGGGATTTTCCCGGAGTCTTGGCCTCCAAACTGAGAAGCTGGACAACCCCATAAGTGTCCAATCTCCCGTATAGCTGTTTTTGTATGACCTAAAATAAAGTAGTTATAGTACTTTTGGTTTGAGATGTCCGTTCTCTAATAAGATCCAGGCTCTCTAGCCAGAACACACACGGTTCCAAGCAAAACAAACCCAGGTGGAAGTTCCATCGCGCCGGAACGCTATCGGTTCCAATCAAAACGAACATTGACGGAGGTCCACTCTCGCCAGTACACACACGCGGTTCCGAACAAAACAAACTCCGGCGGAGGTCCTCTCGCGCCTGAACACAAACGGTTCCAATCAAAACAAACCCTGGCGGAAGTCCACTCGCGCCAGAACTCGTACGGTTCCGAACAAAACAAATCCAGGCGGAAGTTCCATCGCGCCGGAACGCTATTGGTTCCCATCAAAACAAACCCTGGCGGAGGTCCCCTCGTGCCGGAACACGAACGGTTCCAAACAAACCCTGGCGGAGGTCCACTCGCGCCAGAACTCGTACGGTTCCGAACATAACAAATTCAGGCGGAAGTTCCATCGCGCCGGAACGTTAGCGGTTCCAATCAAAACAAACTTTGGCGGATGTTCACTCTCGCCAGTACACACACGCGGTTCCGAACAAAACAAACTCCGGCGGAGGTCCCCTCGCGCCTGAACGCCATCGGTTCCTATTAAAACAATTTTGACGGAGGTCCACTCTCGCCACACGGTTCCGAATAAAAAAGTTTTTATCAAAACAAAGCACTTACAAATTTCAGTCACACCAGAAAAGCACACACAAAACTACAGTTCCTTCTGCCACTTGAAAAAAACAAACGAAATGCTTTGGCCAAACTTGGGGCAATCCCAACGTCGTTATTTTCCTCTTCCAGTAGTACCATCAATTGTGGTACTCCTGGCAGGATCGCCAATGTGGGAACTCAGCCACCGTCCGGGGGAATTGCCCCAAGTCGGACCACCGAGGGAGCACGTCTGCTCCGTCCAAAGGATGTGCCAGGAAGAGGCTGATCCACGTTGACACACGCGTGAGCTTGTGTTGCCTTCCAGCTGTCACTGAGCCCGCCTGTCTGTCACCTGACAGGCGGGACTATTCGGGGTTCATTCAATACGGTGCCCCACAACTAGCATTTTCACAACAAAACTGCTTTTATATTTTATGATTGAATTAACTATCCAATCATTTTTTGACTGATTGTCGAAATAATGTAAGTTTAAGGAACTTTACTAAAATAAAGCGAAGAACTGCTCATTTTCGAGCAAAAATTAGGGGGTCCAATATAGGACAACGAAAATCCAAACTTTTCTAAAAGTGGACCCCTGTTAATTTAACTTACAAAAATAAAATAAAAACTTTGTATTAAAGCAAAAGTTTCTCTTAAACATACAATAAATGCTTGTTGTAATCAACCTAAACGCATATTTTTTTCAATAATGAGTATAAATATAGCTGTTTTCATGTTAAAAGTACCAAATTTGCTGAAGCCGAAAGAATTTATAATTAATCAAAACTATAGTTAATGGGTAATTCTCCACGAACTTACACAGCAGTTGCCCCGACCCCTCTTCGATTTGCTTGAAAATTTGTCCTAAGGGGTAACTTTTGTCCCTGATCACGAATCCGAGGTCCGTTTTTTGATATCTCGTGACGGAGGGGCGGTACGACCCCTTCCATTTTTGAACATGCGAAAAAAGAGGTGTTTTTCAATAATTTGCAGCCTGAAACGGTGATGAGATAGAAATTTGGTGTCAAAGGGACTTTTATGTTAAATTAGACGCCCGATTTGATGGCGTACTCAAAGCAAAGCAAAGTAATCCACTTTAACGACCCCCGGGTCTTTTGTGGTCTCTGTTGCAAGTTTCTGCTCATTTCGAGGCGTCCGAAGGTTATGTGTGGTGAGTCACCCACAACCTCTTTTACGCAAATGGACCGACGTTTTACTTCCCCATCCGATAGAAGGCGTGGTCAGGCAAATCTCGTCTCGAAAAATGCCACCGGGTCCGTCTGGGATTGAACCCAGGCCATACTGGGGTTCAGAGGCTACCACGCTAACCACTAAACCACCGGACCCGGTTTTTTCAAAACTTTTTTTCGTAAAATCGCGATAACTCGTGATGTTTATAAGCAAACCCCTTATGTCTATATATCAAAATTTTTGTACACTCTAAAAAATAACCCTGCAAAGTTATAAAAAACACGAAATTTTAAAATGAAAATTTTTGTTCTAAATGAAAAAATTACCCTTCTGGGTCAATGTAGATTCGAAAAGTACATAAAATTTCCCATAAAATGACATGTTCCAAATTTTTTTACAGTCGAGTAACGGAAAATGGGAGAATTTTTAAGAAATTTTAGTGTTTTTTTCGATGAAAAATACGTTTTTTTGGAATTCTGAGTACGCCATCAAATCGGACGTCTAATTTTACATAAAAGTCCCTTTGACACCAAATTTCTATCTCATCACCGTTTCAGGCTGTAAATTATTGAAAAACACCTCTTTTTTCGCATGTTCAAAAATGGAAGGGGTCGTACCGCCCCTCCGTCACGAGATATCAAAAAACGGACATCGGATTCGTGATCAGGGACAAAAGTTACCCCTTAGGACAAAGTTTCACGCAAATCGAAGAGGGGTCGGGGCAACTTTTCCCGATTTCGTGTGAGTTGGTAGAGAATTACCCTAATGGTACTTAACTGAAGCATCATAGTTTCAGTTTGAAATGATATTTTATAACAATAAATCATTAACAAAACATTATTTTTAAATAAACATGCGTGGTTTTATCAGCAACTGTAAACAAATCTATTGTTTAGTTTCGGCCAACCATTTATGTAATTATTATGGAAAAAATGCATCAAAATTACTTTTTTAAATTATTTTTATTTTTAAAGTGGTTTTTGAAACTTTTCTCTGAACTAAGAGTCGAACCAGCCTCCGGCTGAAAAACTGTATAATAAAGAATAAAAAAAAAAAAAACTTTTCTCTGAACTTTTTCGGAAATAAATGTGTTTAAATGTCTGTTAGGTTTTTTTTGTTGTTTAAAGCTAAATTTGTTAACAAAACATATTTGTTCAGCAAGCAAAATACATCTTTTATTCATTATATCTATCATTAGACCTACACCATGTTCAAAACATCAAATATCGGTTAAATTTGGTATAAAAATAACAGTTTGCCTATAGTGGACCCGGGTCCATATTAATTACATAAATGGTTGACCGAAACTAAACAATAGATTTGTTTACAGTTGCTGATAAAACCACGCATGTTTATTTAAAAACAATGTTTTGTTAATGATTTATTGTTATAAAATATCATTTCAAACTGAAACTATGATGCTTCAGTTAAGTACCATTAACTATAGTTTTGATTAATTATAAATTCTTTCGGCTTCAGCAAATTTGGTACTTTTAACATGAAAACAGCTATATTTATACTCATTACTGAAAAAAATATGCGTTTAGGTTGATTACAACAAGCATTTATTGTATGTTTAAGAGAAACTTTTGCTTAAATACAAAGTTTTTTTTTTTATTTTTGTAAGTTAAATTAACAGGGGTCCACTTTAAGAAAAATTTGGATTTTCGTTGTCCTATATTGGACCCCCTAATTTTTGCTCGAAAATGAGCAGTTCTTCGCTTTATTTTAGTAAAGTTCCTTAAACTTACATTATTTCGACAATCAGTCAAAAAATGATTGGATGGTTAATTCAATCATAAAATATAAAAGCAGTTTTGTTGTGAAAATGCTAGTTGTGGGGCACCGTATTGAATGAACCCCGAATAGTCCCGCCTGTCAGGTGACACACGGAACAAAATCCGGTTTGCGGAATCGGAAACTTTGCTTTCGAGATGCTCTAAAAATCGCAAATCTCGGTTTCCACCCGTCAGCAGGAAACATTGCTTCCAATATCGCAAACGATTATTTCCGATATCGCAAACGTAACGCAGTAACGCATACCCCGCCAAAAGCACGCAGAACGCAGCCACTTCAATATTTACCTTTTTGAATTGACCGTTGCTGCTCGAAATTTCGATAGAAATAAGAAGAAGAAGAGTTCATTTAAATTTTATTTATTTGTTCATATCAAAACAGAATCAAAAGTGGTGACAATTCGAACGAAGCGATAAATCCGATCTGGCCTCGATGTCCGTGGTGCAGCTGGGTACTGCTGGGCGCCGTCGTCGCCGTTGACAAGTTGCTTTAGGAGGAAGAGGAGGCGTTTCCGCAGTGCACTCGTTGATGCACGGTTGATGTCAGCGTTTGACGTTTTGTGCAACAGAGTGGGCGAGTGACGTCGGCGGCGGGGCCACTCGGATAGAGGTGATGCTAATATCATTCCAGCGTGCTTGGGCCGGCGATCTAGATGATTTCCGCGTCCTATTTTAGACTCAGTTCCGAGCTGGCACGCCGGAAGTTCTCCTCGTCCTGGAGATTTTGGCTCTTTTCCTCTACGCGCCTTCGGGAAAGGTCCTGGTGCGGACTCAGGTTCATGCCGGATCCCAAGTGACTCCACACAAGAGCAACGAAGGTGCCCAAGCATTGCGCCACGATCGTGATTCCATTTCCGATTTTCACCTTGGAACTGCGAAAGAAAACATAAAATTAAGTTTTAATCATCGTCTCTTGACTCTTGAAAAAAAAAAAAACATTTAAAAAACAAAATAAATTTAAAAACTTCAATATAATACAGATTCAAAAGTTCAAAAGTATAAAAAATCCGGAAATTAATAAATTCAAAAAATCAAAAATTCAAAAAATTCAAAAAATTCAAAAAATTCAAAAAATTCAGAAATTCAAAAATTCAAAAATTCAGAAATTCAAAAATTCAAAAATTCAAAATTTCAAAATTTCAAAATTTCAAAATTTCAAAATTTCAAAAATTCAAAAATTCAAAAATTCAAAAATTCAAAAATTCAAAAATTCAAAAATTCAAAAATTCAAAAATTCAAAAATTCAAAAATTCAAAAATTCAAAAATTCAAAAATTCAAAAATTCAGAAATTCAAAAATTCAAAAATTCAAAAATTCAAAAATTCAAAAATTCAAAAATTCAAAAATTCAAAAATTCAAAAATTCAAAAATTCAAAAATTCAAAAATTCAAAAATTCAAAAATTCAAAAATTCAAAAATTCAAAAATTCAAAAATTCAAAAATTCAAAAATTCAAAAATTCAAAAATTCAAAAATTCAAAAATTCAAAAATTCAAAAATTCAAAAATTCAAAAATTCAAAAATTCAAAAATTCAAAAATTCAAAAATTCAAAAATTCAAAAATTCAAAAATTCAAAAATTCAAAAATCCAAAAATTCAAAAATTCAAAAATTCAAAAATTCAAAAATTCAAAAATTCAAAAATTCAAAAATTCAAAAATTCAAAAATTCAAAAATTCAAAAATTCAAAAATTCAAAAATTCAAAAATTCAAAAATTCAAAAATTCAAAAATTCAAAAATTCAAAAATTCAAAAATTCAAAAATTCAAAAATTCAAAAATTCAAAAATTCAAAAATTCAAAAATTCAAAAATTCAAAAATTCAAAAATTCAAAAATTCAAAAATTCAAAAATTCAAAAATTCAAAAATTCAAAAATTCAAAAATTCAAAAATTCAAAAATTCAAAAATTCAAAAATTCAAAAATTCAAAAATTCAAAAATTCAAAAATTCAAAAATTCAAAAATTCAAAATTCAAAAATTCAAAAATTCAAAAATTCAAAAATTCAAAAATTCAAAAATTCAAAAATTCAAAAATTCAAAAATTCAAAAATTCAAAAATTCAAAAATTCAAAAATTCAAAAATTCAAAAATTCAAAAATTCAAAAATTCAAAAATTCAAAAATTCAAAAATTCAAAAATTCAAAAATTCAAAAATTCAAAAATTCAAAAATTCAAAAATTCAAAAATTCAAAAATTCAAAAATTCAAAAATTCAAAATTCAAAAATTCAAAAATTCAAAAATTCAAAAATTCAAAAATTCAAAAATTCAAAAATTCAAAAATTCAAAAATTCAAAAATTCAAAAATTCAAAAATTCAAAAATTCAAAAATTCAAAAATTCAAAAATTCAAAAATTCAAAAATTCAAAAATTCAAAAATTCAAAAATTCAAAAATTCAAAAATTCAAAAATTCAAAAATTCAAAAATTCAAAAATTCAAAAATTCAAAAATTCAAAAATTCAAAAATTCAAAAATTCAAAAATTCAAAAATTCAAAAATTCAAAAATTCAAAAATTCAAAAATTCAAAATTCAAAAATTCAAAAATTCAAAAATTCAAAAATTCAAAAATTCAAAAATTCAAAAATTCAAAAATTCAAAAATTCAAAAATTCAAAAATTCAAAAATTCAAAAATTCAAAAATTCAAAATTCAAAAATTCAAAAATTCAAAAATTCAAAAATTCAAAAATTCAAAAATTCAAAAATTCAAAAATTCAAAAATTCAAAAATTCAAAAATTCAAAAATTCAAAAATTCAAAAATTCAAAAATTCAAAAATTCAAAAATTCAAAAATTCAAAAATTCAAAAATTCAAAAATTCAAAAATTCAAAAATTCAAAAATTCAAAAATTCAAAAATTCAAAAATTCAAAAATTCAAAAATTCAAAAATTCAAAAATTCAAAAATTCAAAAATTCAAAAATTCAAAAATTCAAAAATTCAAAAATTCAAAAATTCAAAAATTCAAAAATTCAAAAATTCAAAAATTCAAAAATTCAAAAATTCAAAAATTCAAAAATTCAAAAATTCAAAAATTCAAAAATTCAAAAATTCAAAAATTCAAAAATTCAAAAATTCAAAAATTCAAAAATTCAAAAATTCAAAAATTCAAAAATTCAAAAATTCAAAAATTCAAAAATTCAAAAATTCAAAAATTCAAAAATTCAAAAATTCAAAAATTCAAAAATTCAAAAATTCAAAAATTCAAAAATTCAAAAATTCAAAAATTCAAAAATTCAAAAATTCAAAAATTCAAAAATTCAAAAATTCAAAAATTCAAAAATTCAAAAATTCGAAAATTCAAAAATTCAAAAATTCAAAAATTCAAAAATTCAAAAATTCAAAAATTCAAAAATTCAAAAATTCAAAAATTCAAAAATTCAAAAATTCAAAAATTCAAAAATTCAAAAATTCAAAAATTCAAAAATTCAAAAATTCATAAATTCATAAATTCAAAAATTCAAAAATTCAAAAATTCAAAAATTCAAAAATTCAAAAATTCAAAAATTCAAAAATTCAAAAATTCAAAAATTCAAAAATTCAAAAATTCAAAAATTCAAAAATTCAAAAATTCAAAAATTCAAAAATTCAAAAATTCAAAAATTCAAAAATTCAAAAATTCAAAAATTCAAAAATTCAAAAATTCAAAAATTCAAAAATTCAAAAATTCAAAAATTCAAAAATTCAAAAATTCAAAAATTCAAAAATTCAAAAATTCAAAAATTCAAAAATTCAAAAATTCAAAAATTCAAAAATTCAAAAATTCAAAAATTCAAAAATTCAAAAATTCAAAAATTCAAAAATTCAAAAATTCAAAAATTCAAAAATTCAAAAATTCAAAAATTCAAAAATTCAAAAATTCAAAAATTCAAAAATTCAAAAATTCAAAAATTCAAAAATTCAAAAATTCAAAAATTCAAAAATTCAAAAATTCAAAAATTCAAAAATTCAAAAATTCAAAAATTCAAAAATTCAAAAATTCAAAAATTCAAAAATTCAAAAATTCAAAAATTCAAAAATTCAAAAATTCAAAAATTCAAAAATTCAAAAATTCAAAAATTCAAAAATTCAAAAATTCAAAAATTCAAAAATTCAAAAATTCAAAAATTCAAAAATTCAAAAATTCAAAAATTCAAAAATTCAAAAATTCAAAAATTCAAAAATTCAAAAATTCAAAAATTCAAAAATTCAAAAATTCAAAAATTCAAAAATTCAAAAATTCAAAAATTCAAAAATTCAAAAATTCAAAAATTCAAAAATTCAAAAATTCAAAAATTCAAAAATTCAAAAATTCAAAAATTCAAAAATTCAAAAATTCAAAAATTCAAAAATTCAAAAATTCAAAAATTCAAAAATTCAAAAATTCAAAAATTCAAAAATTCAAAAATTCAAAAATTCAAAAATTCAAAAATTCAAAAATTCAAAAATTCAAAAATTCAAAAATTCAAAAATTCAAAAATTCAAAAATTCAAAAATTCAAAAATTCAAAAATTCAAAAATTCAAAAATTCAAAAATTCAAAAATTCAAAAATTCAAAAATTCAAAAATTCAAAAATTCAAAAATTCAAAAATTCAAAAATTCAAAAATTCAAAAATTCAAAAATTCAAAAATTCAAAAATTCAAAAATTCAAAAATTCAAAAATTCAAAAATTCAGAATTTTAGAATTTTAGAATTTTAGAATTTTAGAATTTTAGAATTTTAGAATTTTAGAATTTTAGAATTTTAGAATTTTAGAATTTTAGAATTTTAGAATTTTAGAATTTTAGAATTTTAGAATTTTAGAATTTTAGAATTTTAGAATTTTAGAATTTTAGAATTTTAGAATTTTAGAATTTTAGAATTTTAGAATTTTAGAATTTTAGAATTTTAGAATTTTAGAATTTTAGAATTTTAGAATTTTAGAATTTTAGAATTTTAGAATTTTAGAATTTTAGAATTTTAGAATTTTAGAATTTTAGAATTTTAGAATTTTAGAATTTTAGAATTTTAGAATTTTAGAATTTTAGAATTTTAGAATTTTAGAATTTTAGAATTTTAGAATTTTAGAATTTTAGAATTTTAGAATTTTAGAATTTTAGAATTTTAGAATTTTAGAATTTTAGAATTTTAGAATTTTAGAATTTTAGAATTTTAGAATTTTAGAATTTTAGAATTTTAGAATTTTAGAATTTTAGAATTTTAGAATTTTAGAATTTTAGAATTTTAGAATTTTAGAATTTTAGAATTTTAGAATTTTAGAATTTTAGAATTTTAGAATTTTAGAATTTTAGAATTTTAGAATTTTAGAATTTTAGAATTTTAGAATTTTAGAATTTTAGAATTTTAGAATTTTAGAATTTTAGAATTTTAGAATTTTAGAATTTTAGAATTTTAGAATTTTAGAATTTTAGAATTTTAGAATTTTAGAATTTTAGAATTTTAGAATTTTAGAATTTTAGAATTTTAGAATTTTAGAATTTTAGAATTTTAGAATTTTAGAATTTTAGAATTTTAGAATTTTAGAATTTTAGAATTTTAGAATTTTAGAATTTTAGAATTTTAGAATTTTAGAATTTTAGAATTTTAGAATTTTAGAATTTTAGAATTTTAGAATTTTAGAATTTTAGAATTTTAGAATTTTAGAATTTTAGAATTTTAGAATTTTAGAATTTTAGAATTTTAGAATTTTAGAATTTTAGAATTTTAGAATGTTAGAATGTTAGAATGTTAGAATGTTAGAATTTTAGAATTTTAGAATTTTAGAATTTTAGAATTTTAGAATTTTAGAATTTTAGAATTTTAGAATTTTAGAATTTTAGAATTTTAGAATTTTAGAATTTTAGAATTTTAGAATTTTAGAATTTTAGAATTTTAGAATTTTAGAATTTTAGAATTTTAGAATTTTGGAATTTTAGAATTTTAGAATTTTAGAATTTTAGAATTTTAGAATTTTAGAATTTTAGAATTTTAGAATTTTGGAATTTTAGAATTTTAGAATTTTAGAATTTTAGAATTTTAGAATTTTAGAATTTTAGAATTTTAGAATTTTAGAATTTTAGAATTTTAGAATTTTAGAATTTTAGAATTTTAGAATTTTAGAATTTTAGAATTTTAGAATTTTAGAATTTTAGAATTTTAGAATTTTAGAATTTTAGAATTTTAGAATTTTAGAATTTTAGAATTTTAGAATTTTAGAATTTTAGAATTTTAGAATTTTAGAATTTTAGAATTTTAGAATTTTAGAATTTTAGAATTTTAGAATTTTAGAATTTTAGAATTTTAGAATTTTAGAATTTTAGAATTTTAGAATTTTAGAATTTTAGAATTTTAGAATTTTAGAATTTTAGAATTTTAGAATTTTAGAATTTTAGAATTTTAGAATTTTAGAATTTTAGAATTTTAGAATTTTAGAATTTTAGAATTTTAGAATTTTAGAATTTTAGAATTTTAGAATTTTAGAATTTTAGAATTTTAGAATTTTAGAATTTTAGAATTTTAGAATTTTAGAATTTTAGAATTTTAGAATTTTAGAATTTTAGAATTTTAGAATTTTAGAATTTTAGAATTTTAGAATTTTAGAATTTTAGAATTTTAGAATTTTAGAATTTTAGAATTTTAGAATTTTAGAATTTTAGAATTTTAGAATTTTAGAATTTTAGAATTTTAGAATTTTAGAATTTTAGAATTTTAGAATTTTAGATTTTCAGAATCTCTTTTTTTGGAATTTTAGAATTCAAGAATGTTTGAATTTTAAAATTTTAGACTTTTAGAATTTTAAAATTCGTTGATCTAGAGTAGTTTTTCAAAACAACCAATGTACCATGGGTTTCCTATGTACATAAAACCGTTTGAAAAAGTATGCGAGAAATGTAATGATTATTAAAACTCCACAATCCAAAAATTTAAAAATGCTATAAATTTGAAAGATTTTTAAACTTCAAAATGACTGAAAATTTTAAATTTGAATATTCAAGAATTCAAAAGTACCCTCGAGATGAGCCTGCGCAAAATTTAAGTTGATTTGTATTTTTACAGTTTTGTGTGCGTCTTTTTTACGATTTGTGATTGTAAAAAGATTATTTCAACTAAACTTTATAAATACTTTAATATGGTTTCAATGAAAATGTATACTTTAAGCAGTAGTTTTCTTGTTCTGATTTTTTGTGGAAATTGTAAAAGAAGTGCAGAGAAGAATTCCCAAACCGGGAGGGAAATTGCTGTAACATTCATACATTCTTTCAGCAGGTAGGTAAAAACAGAACTTACTAATCGATCAGATCCAAATCATTCTTCCCACCAAATGTAGTTTACAGATGCCTGCACAGCAAACACCCAACGAGTGCTGAGCCTTACTCGATCGCATCTCCGAATCGTGTGCAACACGCGAACTGCAAGTTTTACACGACGAGCACCTCAGACCGCCACCAGCAGCTCCCAGAGTTGTATCTGAAGGACCTCGCAAACGGGGAGGATCACTTAGAGGGCACAAGGTTAGACGGAAAAACTCGGCATCTCGCGAATCCCGTACACATACACCGATTGGCAACCTGTCCAACGAGCGTCCCCCAAGAGTGTAGGCGTGGCGCGACGCTAGGCTCGCCTTGTATAAAACGCTGAGGAGGGCGATCTTGAGCACCGCCAGCTGCAGCAAACGCACGACGCGGGCAAGAGTGTCCAGATGGTCCAGACGCTCGCGGAGATGCACCGGTGACGCGCATGGAGTACGAATCTGGTTCCAACACGCCAGGCCAAACTCAAGAGCGGAGGCGCCGGGAGAAACGTATCGCACGCCAAAGAACAACCGAAATTCCGGGTCACCACAACACAAAGGTACACAGCTGGAGCGCACCAATGCCGTATCAACTTCGTTTTGTTGTGATTATAAAATCGCCGCCAAAGCAGGTGCAGGTATCCTTGCCGGAAGTCTGTCTAGTCGATGCTGAGCAGCTTTGAAGCGGATTACTCAGGCGTGACGTGCGAAAAATCCTCTTCAGCTGACTGGCTCGTCCACTTGTCCAGAAAGGTGGCCAATTCTCGCCTTCAACAGCACAAATTGTCCGCCCGCTGCTCTGCCGGTGTAGTTGATGCTTTTTGATCTGCAAGAAAGAATGCGAAAGTAATTTTCAATAATTAATACGAACTAATTTAACTTACCAATTCTTGATCAATTTTTGGCCAAAATATTGTCCCCGCGGAAATGTGGCACCTTCACGAAAGTTTTTTTCTCGTTTGTTTATGTTTTGCCTGCCCAAGTGCGCACCGCAAACAACTGAATCTGACAGCGTAACGCATTGGCTGCGGCAGGCTGCACAGACAAAAGGACCGCAAACATGATGTTTGCGATTTCGGAAACATTTTTTTTCAATATCGAAAACAATATTTCCAATATTGAAAGAATTCTCGATGAATTCGGAAACGAGCACTGTTTGCGGATTCATCGCAATATTTTTCCGAATCCGCCGGCCGGATTTTGTTCCGTGCAGACAGGCGGGCTCAGTGACAGCTGGAAGGCAACACAAGCTCACGCGTGTGTCAACGTGGATCAGCCTCTTCCTGGCACATCCTTTGGACGGAGCAGACGTGCTCCCTCGGTGGTCCGACTTGGGGCAATTCCCCCGGACGGTGGCTGAGTTCCCACATTGGCGATCCTGCCAGGAGTACCACAATTGATGGTACTACTGGAAGAGGAAAATAACGACGTTGGGATTGCCCCAAGTTTGGCCAAAGCATTTCGTTTGTTTTTTTCAAGTGGCAGAAGGAACTGTAGTTTTGTGTGTGCTTTTCTGGTGTGACTGAAATTTGTAAGTGCTTTGTTTTGATAAAAACTTTTTTATTCGGAACCGTGTGGCGAGAGTGGACCTTCGTCAAAATTGTTTTAATAGGAACCGATGGTGTTCAGGCGCGAGGGGACCTCCGCCGGAGTTTGTTTTGTTCGGAACCGCGTGTGTGTACTGGCGAGAGTGAACATCCGCCAAAGTTTGTTTTGATTGGAACCGCTAGCGTTCCGGCGCGATGGAACTTCCGCCTAAATTTGTTATGTTCGGAACCGTACGAGTTCTGGCGCGAGTGGACCTCCGCCATGGTTTGTTTTGATTGGAACCGTTTGTGTTCAGGCGCGAGGGGACCTCCGCCGGAGTTTGTTTTGTTCGGAACCGCGTGTGTGTACTGGCGAGAGTGGACCTCCGTCAATGTTCGTTTTGATTGGAACCGATAGCGTTCCGGCGCGATGGAACTTCCACCTGGGTTTGTTTTGCTTGGAATCGTGTGTGTTCTGGCGAGAGTGGACCTCCACCAAAGTTTATTCTGATTGGAACCGTTCGTGTTCCGGCGCGAGGGGACCTCCGCCAGGATTTGTTTTGATGGGAACCGAAAGCGTTCCGGCGTGATGGAACTTCCGCCTCAATTTGTTATGTTCGGCACCGTAGGAGTTCTTGCGCAAGTGGACTTCCGCCAGGGTTTGTTTTGATTGGAACCGTTTGTGTTCCGGCGCGAGGGGACCTCCGCCAGGGTTTGTTTTGATGGGATCCAATAGCGTTCCGGCGCAATGGAACTTCCCCCTGGATTTGTTTTGTTCGGAACCGTACGAGTTCTGGCGCGAGTGGACTTCCGTTTGCTAGGGCAGCGACCGAGAAATTTGTTTACACCCCGGCTTCCTCCTCCGTGGCTCCACCATCTCGGGAGCCACTGCTTACTTTGCTGCATCCTGCGGGTCGAAAGCGATCCTTTGATTTTCCGTCCGAAACTGCGCCCGGCAGTGGAGGGAACTCCGCCGGCGTGAACGCCGGAACTGCTGGACTCTGCTTCTCCGCCTTCCTTGCCGGCGGGTTCGGTTTCGACGCCTGCTGGCGAATTCGGATGAAGTCCGCACGCTTGGGGCAGCTGCGGTCCGTGGCTTCGTGGGCTCCAGAGCAGTTGGCACACCGTTTCGGCTCGGCTTCTTGGACTTTGCACTCGTCCGTCTTGTGGGGACCCACACAGTTGTTGCACCTCCCCTTGAGGTGATAGTTCCTGGTTCCATGACCCAGCTGCAAGCAGTTCCTGCACTGGGTCACGTTCAGCCGCTTGTTCCGGTAGGCCTCCCACCGGATGTGAAATCTCCTCAAGCGCTTGATTTTACTCAGCTGCTTCAGGTTGGTGTACCCCTTGGGGATGTAACAATGTACGGGGTTTCCTCTGACGAGGCGAACTCTCCCTTCCTCTTGATGGCATGCACCTCCACAGCATCCAGGTTTTGCGCTTCATTGAGGTTCTTCTTGACGTATTCGGGTGAAGCTGGTGGAAGTCCTCTCAAAACGACGCGGAGTTGCCACTCGTTTCGTTTTTTTTTTTTTTTAAATTTATATTTATTCAGTTTTTCTTTTCCATGTACATTCATTCAGTTAAATATTATTGAGTGTCCAATCACAATCGATGACTTTTCACCTCAATTTTAAATACTAGCAACTTTCATTTATTCATGAAATATTGTAGCTTTCGCTATTCAGTGATTTCAAATGTAGGAGGTCCTACATGTACAAAAGGGAAAAGGGATACCTTAAAACTAACTTATAAACTATATAAAGAGCGGATCAATGCAGCTGAAGACTGCAATGATTTTTGTCGAAATGCATCAATAATCCTATTGGACATAACATCCAAAGTGTCAACTTCGGCTAATTGATGAAGTTCACTGGTGCTGAACCAAGGAGGAAGTTTCAGAATCATTTTCAGAATTTTGTTCTGAATCCTCTGAAGTTTTTTCTTCCTGGTTAAGCAACAGCTTGTCCAGATCGGCACAGCATAAAGCATGGCAGGTCTGAAAATTTGTTTATAAATTAACAGTTTATTCTTGAGACAAAGTCTAGAATTCCTGTTTATAAGTGGATACAAACATTTAATATATTTGTTACATTTAACCTGGATACTTTCAATGTGATCCTTGTAAGTAAGGTTTTTGTCAAAAGCAAGTCCAAGATATTTCACTTGATCCTCCCACTTTAAATTTACCTCATTCATCTTTATAATGTGATGACTTTTTGGTTTAAGAAAATCAGCCCTTGGTTTGTGAGGGAAAATAATAAGTTGAGTTTTTGCAGCATTTGGAGTAATTTTCCATTCTTTCAAATAAGAATTGAAAATATCCAAGCTTTTTTGTAATCTTCTTGTGATGACACGAAGGCTTCTACCTTTGGCGGAGATGCTTGTATCATCAGCAAAAAGTGATTTCTGACATCCTGGGGGCAAATCAGGCAAGTCAGAAGTAAAAATATTGTATAAAATTGGACCCAAAATGCTTCCTTGAGGGACGCCAGCACGTACAGGTAGTTGATCAGATTTGCTGTTCTGATAACATACCTGTAGAGTACGATCCGTCAAATAATTTTGAATAATTTTCACGATATAAATCGGAAAATTAAACCTTTTCAATTTCGCAATCAAACCTTTATGCCAAACACTGTCAAATGCTTTTTCTATGTCTAGAAGAGCAGCGTCAGTAGAATAGCCCTCAGATTTGTTGCTTCGAATTAAATTTGAAACTCTCAACAACTGATGAGTAGTTGAATGCCCAAGGCGAAATCCAAACTGCTCATCAGCGAAAATTGAATTTTCATTAATGTGTGTCATCATTCTATTAAGAATTATTCTTTCGAATAATTTACTAATAGATGAAAGCAAACTAATGGGCCGATAGCTTGAAGCTTCGGCAGGATTTTTGTCCGGTTTCAAAATCGGAACTACTTTGGCATTTTTCCAACTACTGGGAAAATATGCCAAATCAAAACATTTGTTGCAAATTTTGACCAAGCTACTTAAAGTTGCTTCTGGTAATTTTTTAATTAAAATGTAAAAAATGCCATCCTCACCAGGGGCTTTCATATTTTTAAATTTTTTGATAATAGATTTTATATCATTCAGATCCGTATTCAAAACTTCATCTGATGAAAATTCTTGTTCAACAATATTCTGAAATTCTATTGAAATTTGATCTTCAATAGGACTCAAAACATTTAAGTTAAAATTATGAGCACTCTCAAACTGCTGAGCAAGTTTTTGAGCTTTTTCCCCATTAGTTAATAAAATATTATCACCATCTTTTAAAGAAGGGATTGCTTTTTGAGGTTTCTTAAGAACCTTTGAAAGTTTCCAAAAAGGTTTGGAATAAGGTTTAATTTGTTCGACATCTCTTGCGAACTTTTCATTTCGCAGGAGAGTGAATCTGTGGTCAATTGAAGAATTCGACGACGTTTTTTCCGCTAGGTTCGCTGTTGTTCCAGCGGTGTTCGGAATGACAGCTCCCATACAGTTTGAGCAGTTTTTAGGGAAAAATCGCGTTTATAATGAAAAATCAAGCATTTTCAGAAAAGTGGGGTATTGCAAAGTGTGGCAATTTTACTAACGATCATAATGCGTGGTGATTTGTAGTGATTAAATGTGACTGGTATTTTATTTAAACGATTTTTCTAAAAAGATGATCGATATTTTAGATAACTTGAGTTAAATGTTGCAAAAGTTTAAAGTAATGATGAAATATTATGTAAAAGTGTTTAAACTTTACTTTTCTTCCCGTTTGACCAAAATATTGACCTTAAAAATGCATTTTGGTGATTTTTTGGAAATTTTTGGAAAAATTCGAATAACTGACAATTTTTTGAGAAAATTATTGTAATTATGCTGTAATATGACTCTAATAGTTTGTTCTATCAATAATACACACATAAGGAGCATTATCAATCAAATAAATCTAGATTAAATTTTCAAAACAACCTATCCCTCATGGGTTTCCTATGCAGATAGGACCTTTTGAAAATTTAATCTAGAAATCTTATTTAAATCAATTTTTCAAAAGATCTTTTTGGTAAATTTGACGAAAAAACATGACAAATTAACTCAGTGTCTATGATTTATACATCATTCGATTCGTTTATGCGATTGCCACACTTTACAATAACTTTCATCGACGTTAAAAAATATTTGAAGGAGATAAAAATCAAAAACTGAAAAAAATTAATATTTCCAAGCACGCTGTCATTCCGAACATCGTTGCGTAGTGCTTCTACTCGCCACCAGGATGCGTGCACGTTTCTGTCGAATCTCTCAATAACCTTTTGCAAATCTTTTTGAATTCGCTTCAGTGCAGGATCACGAGAACGTTGATACTGTCTTCGGCGAACATTTTTCAGACGAATCAGAAGCTGAAGATCGTCATCAATAATGGGAGAATCAAATTTGACTTGGACTTTAGGAATAGCAATATTCCTAGCATCCAAAATTGCATTAGTTAAAGATTCCAAGGCTGAATCAATATCAGCTTTGGTTTCTAAAACAAAATCATGATTTAAATTGTTCTCAATATGATGCTGATACCTGTCCCAATTAGCTTTGTGGTAATTAAACACAGAACTATTGGGTCTGGTAACTGCTTCATGAGAAAGTGAAAAAGTTACTGGAAGATGATCAGAATCAAAATCAGCATGAGTCACTAAAGAACCACAATACTGACTTTGATTTGTCAAAACCAAATCAATTGTTGATGGATTTCTAACAGAAGAAAAGCAAGTTGGCCCATTCGGGTATAAAACCGAATAAAGACCAGAAGTGCAATCTCTGAATAGAATTTTACCATTGGAATTTACTTTTGAATTATTCCAAGATTGGTGTTTGGCATTAAAATTACCGATGATCAAAAATCGAGATCTATGCCGAGTAAGTTTATTCAAATCCCCTTTGAAATAATTTTTATTTTCCCCAGTGCATTGGAAAGGCAAATATGCAGCTGCAATCATAATTTTCCCAAAAGAAGTTTCAAGTTCAATGCCCAAACTTTCAATAACTTTTAACTTAAAGTCACGTAACGTACTATAAGTCATACTACGGTGGATAACTATTGCAACTCCACCGCCATTTCGATTCATTCTGTTATTGGTTATAACTTTATAATCTGGATCACTTTTCAAATAAGTGCCAGTTTTTAAAAATGTTTCGGTTGTGTTGAAAAATTCATTTTCTTTCGCTTTTAAAGAGCGAGCATTAAAATTCATAATATTGATGGAATTACTTAGATCCATGATTAAACTTCAGGGTAAGAACAACATCATTCGCAAATTTTAAACCAATCTGGATTGCTTCCATCATGGATGTAGCATTACTCATTGTTTGAATCAAACCAAACAGTGAGTTTTGCAAAAAAGTCATTTTTTCAAACGTAACATCGCCGAGATCAGAAGATCCCAAAGCGTTGCCAGCAGAAAAATTTTCAAATGAAATTTGAGGTACCTGCCCAATTTGAAAATTGGTAGAGGATTTAAAATTCGTGGATGAACCCGAACCCGAAACGACGTTGGCCTAAGAAATACCATTAGTGTTACCTAACTTTTCCACGGTAGGGGAATTGTTCGAGTGAGACAGCACGAACGTTTGATTTAAAGATGCAGGTACAACCTGACTTTGAGAAAATTTCGGTTTGGATTTCGGCTGATGCTTAGCACGAGAATCCAAAACCTTTTTTCTGATGGGGCAATCCCAGAAATTTGATTTGTGATTTCCACCACAATTTGCACATTTAAATTGGGTGACTTCTTTCACGGGACAATTGTCCTTGTCGTGAGAAGAATCCCCGCAAACCATGCATTTTGGAACCATGGCGCAATGATCAGTACCGTGACCGAATGCCTGGCAACGCCGGCACTGGGTCAGATTCTGGCCATTACCGCCATGTTTCTTAAAATGCTCCCACTTTACCCGTACATGGAACAAAAACTGAACTTTGTCCAAAAGTTTCAAATTGTTGATTTCATTTCTGTTGAAATGAATCAGATAAAATTGTGAAGTCAAACCAAAGCGAGAAATATTCCCGTTTGATTTTTTCTTCATTGGTATTACTTGGGATGGGGCAAAGCCAAGCAACACCTTAAGTTCGTTTTTGATCTCATCCACCGACAAGTCGTTGGAGAGACCTTTCAGGACCGCCTTGAATGGACGAGCATTCTTGGTCTCATACGTGTAGAAATTGTGTTTGTGGTTTTTCAAATAACCAACAAAAGTTTGGTGATCTTGTAAAGATTCCGTCAACAAGCGACATTCTCCTCTTCGACCAAGCTGGAACGAAACCTTCAAATTGCAAGTTTCCTTGCAATTCTTCAGTTGCGTTCGAAAGCTGGCCAAATCGGAGACGGAAGTCACTACAATTGGCGGAGCCTTTACTCGTTTCTCGACGGCATAAGGCTCAGTACGAGGAGAAGGATCCTTGTCAACAGTTTCGGATAAAACACCGAAACTGTTTGCCAATGGAATTGGAGGATTGACCTCACTTTCAGAATCAGAATCAGACCTCGGATGAGGCTGTTTTCTTTTTCTGTTTCCGTTAGCCGATTTAGCGTTCAAACGCTTCACCGACGTAACGACCAAATCTTCAGAAGATTTGCGTTTACCTTTGTTTTGACGCATTTTGCAAGCAAAGTTCTCTTAAAAAGATGGCTTCGTTTGTAAAATACAACAAAATTTCAGGTGGGGTTAGTCTTGAAAAGACTGTTTAGAATTTTGGAAAGTAACTCAGGTAGTCTTTAAAAAGACTGTGAATTTTGTTTGAAATAACTCTGAGCTTAGGTAGTAAAAAATACCGCAGCTCTAGTGTCCGTTCACCACGAAGCTTCGCAAGACACTGCCACTCGTTTCGTTTCTCGTGGGTATAACTCCACGTTGTTCGCAATTAAGTGGGCTCCCGCGGTTTCAGATACACAGCAATTTGATTCCAAACGGAATCAGCTTGTAACTTGGCTTGGCTGAAAAAAAAAAACAACCGCTGTCTTCGGCTGTCAGACGAAAACTGTGTACGAGATGTTCTTTTAGATAATCTGGTAGATTGCCGTAATATCCTCGTTTAATGAAGCAGCCTAAGGTTGCACACGAAGCGCACCGAATTTGGTATAAAAATAACAGTTTGCCTATAGTGGACCCGGGTCCACAATCGGATTATGGACCCGGGTCCACTATAGGAAAAGGGGGTCCATAACAGGCAAAAAAAAACTTTTTTTTCAAATGGCTATTTTTCTGCTCAAAAACAAATAATTGATGAAAAAATACTCAACATTGTTCAAAAGACTCATGATTCCATTATGTTGTACAAAGGGTTGTGAAAAAGTGCTTAAAATATTGAAAATTTGTGAAAAATGTGCTTCGGCTCTACTAGGGGGTCCTCTAATGGTTAAATACCCTATCATTATGTTTCTGAAAAAATAATTGCACCAATATATTTGACGGAGTCATATGAATAATTTCCATTTTTTCACTAACTGCAACTGCTGCACTAAAAATGGTATGAAAATACCAAATTTTGGTATTACTTGTTCAAATACCAGCGACCATAATGTGCTCTTGGTTGCCCAGTAATAGATGGTAAAATACCATGAAATCATACCAAAATCATGTATGTGGAAGACCACAGAAATACCAAAATATGATTTTCCAAGGGCGCGGGAATACCTAAAAATAAAACCATGGTAATACCAAGTTTTGGTATTCAAGCAATGTTCAAAAATCCAGAAGACCTCAACTTGGTATTGAAATGGTTCTATTTTGAGGTATTATTTTACCCTTGGAATAACATGGTTTGGTATTGTTGTGCCCTTACACATACAAGATTTTGGTATGATTTCATGGTATTTTACCATCTATTACTGGGCAACCAAGGGCACATTTTGGTCGCTGTTATTTGCCCAAGTAATACCAAAATTTGGTATTCCCGTGTTATTTACCCCTGCTCGGGGTTTCCCCCCATAAGGCGTTAGAGGTGTATGTGTGTTATAGGAAGGGCGTATACAGTCAACAAATGCGTACCAAACAAAATCGTGAAATTTGCTTTATATATTGTAGCAGTAATGCTAAAAAAATATCTAAACATCAATAAGTTCATGAAAATATTGTTATTCTTGCAAATATTATTGATGTGATATATGTGATAGAAAATATTGAAATAAAGTTATTGAATCTTTGATAGTTTAGATTGTTTTGTTTTCAATTAATTTTTTTCTCCACAGTAATTTTTTTTGCCCCTTAATTTTTCGGGAAAATTTTACAGGAGGGCATTTTTTATCTATACACAGCTTAAGCCAGATTGGTAACGAACTCGAGAATCTCAAGCCAAATCAATTCAAAATGGAAATCAACTCGTATTATCTATGCGTTTTGGTTTTCGCCGTTTTTTTATTTTTCCAACATATCATGAGCTTATAGTTTGTGTTTGAAGGAACAAGTTTGCCGAAGACACCAGCGAGATTTGCTTTGGCACAAACAATAATCCCTTAGTTTGATTTTAGTTTGAAAAAAAAATTAAGGCGATGTAGACGTATCTCTTCGATGTTTTCAGCAAAGTGGTTCTTTAAAACCCAAACTATAAGCTTATAAAGTTTTTGGAAAATCAAAATCAACAAAAAGTTTTCGTACCAAACTTACCAGATTTCTAGCTTTCTTTGAAAGAACACAAACATCAAAGCTGACGGATATTTTTTTTTCTTGTCAAATGTAACATACCAACCAACAACTTTTTTTTTTCAATCCTCGGTCATATCACACAATAACGAATCAATCACATTTCAGAGAACAGTTTGTAGATAAAAAAGATAATATCGTAAAAAAAAACATTGATTTGTCCGTACAAGTTTCCATACAAGTTTGACAGCTGCCCATACAATTGCTTACGAGGCCATTTCACGAAGCGGAACACCACTCGAAATTGACTTTTTCTGAACATGCCTAAAATTTAGCGGAGTTGTTTATCCTATCGAAACATGCAAAATCCCTTCTTTTTCGTTTTCAAATGGCCATGTCGTGGATTCAAAAAAGCAAAAATCGACTGCCTGAAACGCTGAATTATATGGCGTCATCAATTTGTTTTATTCGAATCGAACTTTACTTGTTAGGGCAAGTTGAAATCTCTTGAAAATTTCAAATGTATAAGCTTAAAGTAGCAGAATGTACCTACATCCATCCCTGCATCATTTATTCTAATTGCTCAAAATTCTGCCATGATATTAATCAAAATGATGACGCTGAATTGAATCAGCGTCAAGTTTCTTTTAAAAAATGCAGTCGAATATTGCTCTATCATTTTTTTTCCAAAATATTTGACAATGTTTTTTTAACTAGCGAAAATCGTAAAACTTTGGGGCAGTGCCAAAAAATAGAAGATTTTTTCATGTTTTGATATGATAAACAGTTTCGCCAAATTTCAGCAGGATCAGAAAAAGTAGATTTCGAATTTATACTTTTTTGTTCCCAGTTGGGGAGAAATGAGTCATTTTTCAATTGACCCTATATAAAAAAACACTTTGGCGTACATAGTCAAAGTTGGATTTGGATCTGGCTGGTAAGTATTTTACTAACAAAATCCAGGAGGGCCTATCCAGTTAGTCAAAGGCTTTATAATAAAAATAGCTGGCCGATTTTAGTGCGATTTAGATTTTTCGAGATTTTAATGAGGGCGTATTAAGCGAGAGTTTAGTTTTTTTTCAAGGCGTCAGCGATCAAAGCTTTTTGCCTTTCTTACAAAAGAAAGGTTTAAGGTTTGCTTTTGGAAAAACGCTTTTCTCAGAAATCTTAAAAAAATCGTGCACTGCGAGGGATCGTCCCAGAAAAAAAATCCTAGGTTACGTTATCCATTAGTGGACCCCTTTTCTATAGTGGACCCTCTGAAGGGTTTTTGATGAAAAATTCAATAAAATCACAATTTCAAGCGTGTTGTTGTCTACAAATCTTTTATTTGGCATGTTCAGCATCATTTAAAACAATGTTGACTGCAATTGAATTGTCCTTTTTACCAAAATAAGTGTTTTGAGTTCAACATCTGAAATCAGCCATGGCCACTAGCATTTCACAACAAAACTGCATTTATATTTTATGATTGAATTAACTATCCAATCATTTTTTGACTGATTATTTAACTTCAGCAAGTCGAAATAATGTAAGTTAAAGGATCTTTACTGAAATATAGCGAAGAACTGCCATTTTCGAGCAAAAATTAGGGGGGTCCAATATAGGACAACTAAAATCCAAACTTTTCCAAAAGTGGACCCCTGTTAATTTAACTTTCAAAAATGAAGAAAACTGTGTATCCAAGCAAAAGTTTCTCTGAAACTACAATAAATGCCTGTTTTTATCAACCTAAACGCATATTTTTTCAATTATGTTTTCATGTTAATAGTACCAAAAAGGCTGAAGCCGTAAGAATTTATAATTAATCAAAACTATAGTTAATTGTACTTAACTGAAGCACCATAATTGCAGTTTGAAATGATATTTTATAGGTAATAATAAATCAATAAAAAAAAACATTTTTTTTTAAATAAACATGCGTGGTTTTATCAGCAACTGTAAACAAATCTAATGATTAGTTTCGGTCAACCATTTAAGTAATTAATATCGAAAAATTTGCATCAAGATTACTTTTTTTTATTATTTTTATGTTTGCAGTGATTTTTGAATCGTTATCTCTGATTTTTTCGGAAATAAATGTGTTTAAATATCTGTAAGGTTTTTTTGTTGTTTAAAGCCAAATTTGTTAACAAAACATATTTGTTTATGATGAAAAGTGAGCAAAATCCATCTTTTATTCAGTATATCTATCATTAGACCTACACCATGCATCAAAACATCAAATATCGGTTAAATTTGATATAAAAATAACAGTTTGCCTATACCGGACCCGGGTCCACAATCGGATTATGGACCCGGGTCCACTATAGGAAAAGGGGGTCCATAACAGGCAAAAATTATTTTTTTTCAAATGACTATTTTTCTGCTCAAAAACAAGTAACTGATGAAACAAATAGTCAAAATTGTTCAAAAGACTTCAGATTTAATTGTTTTGTACAAAAGGTTATGAAAAAGTGCTTAAAATATTGAAAATTTGTGAAAAATGTGCTTCGGCTCTACTAGGGGGTCCACTAATGGTTAAAATACCCTATGTCTAGTTTGAAGGTTTAGTTGCGTTCTTTCGATTGAATTTTGGCCCGAAACCCGGAAATCAAAGTCTGATTTTTGAGAGCTATTTTTCTGAAATACTTGAGCGATGTCTGTATCCGCTCTTAAAAATTTGTGTCTTCCATCATTGGAAAACCGCTCGTAAAACCCACAATTTTTATGTTTCAGATTTTTAGCCGTGGGGTCGGAAACGAACATTTTATTTTTCGATTTACAATTTTCGACCAGTAAATGTGGTCAATGCCATTTTTAGAGGTATTTTTTGGACTATTTTACAGATAACACTATCAAATTAAAAGAATTCAGTTTCAAACAAAAATCCATTCGAAAACATGCGCCACAAACTGCTTGGGCCCAAAATTTGAAGCTTTTCCAAAATGTATTTCCAGAGATATAGCCATATTAGTGTTTTTAGTCTTATTTTGACCCTATTTTTTCATATACTCATATACTGACCATCAAATTTGAAGTCCCGGCTCGTTCTTGCTCAAAAGATCGACAAGTCGTCAAGACGAAGCATAAACGCCAGCACATTTACGCTTGCGCGTTTTACGCTGCACGTGAAGTTGTTCTTTCTGGCTTCTCATAATAGATCGACAAAGTGCAATATCGATACATATTTTTTTAATTTAATCATAGACTAACATTAAAGACTGGGTACCCTTTATTTTTTTCTAATAATGTCAATCAAATAAGTTTCTTAATTAAATATAATTAAGACCCATAATGTACCTCTGAAAAAAAAAATGCATTCGAGGTTTAGTCTAAAAAGATTCGAAGCTTTAGGTCAAATTCTCACTGGGTGGTATGATTATGTTTCTGAAAACTTAATTGCACCAATATATTTTAGTGACGTATTTAGTGACAGTTGAATTTTTTTCAAGCCGTCAACGATCAGAGTTTTTTTTGAAATAATTTTATGAGGGCGTATTTAGCGAAAAAAAATTTCAAGGCGTCAACGATCAAAGTTTTTTTTTTATTTTTTTGGGGCGTATTTAGTGACAGTTGAATTATTTAACAAGCCGTCAGCGATCAAAGTTTTTTTTTTTAAATAATTGATTTAGGGGGTATTTAGTGAAAAAAAAATACAAGGCGTCAACGATCAAAGTTTTTTCTTTAATAATTTTTATGAAGGCGTATTAAGCGAGAGTTTAGTTTTTTTTCAAGGCGTCAGCGATCAAAGCTTTTTTAATATTTTCTTGATGGCGTATTTAGTGACAGTTGAATTTTTTTCAAGCCGTCAACGATCAGAGTTTTTTTTTTGAAATAATTTCTTGATGGCGTATTTAGTGAAAAAAAAAATTTCAAGGCGTCAACGATCAAAGTTTTTTTTAAATAATTTTTATAGGGCGTATTAAGCGAGAGTTTAGTTTTTTTTCAAGGCGTCAGCGATCAAAGTTTTTTTCGTTGACGGCTTGAAAAAAAAAATTCAAGGCGTCAACGATCAAAGTTTTTTCTTTAATAATTTTTATGAAGGCGTATTAAGCGAGACTTTAGTTTTTTTTCTAGGCGTCAGCGATCAAAGCTTTTTTTATATTTTCTTGAGGGCGTATTTAGTGACAGTTGATTTTTTTTCAAGCCGTCAACGATCAGAGTTTTTTTTTGAAATAATTTCTTGAGGGCGTATTTAGTGAAACAAAAAATTTTCAAGGCGTCAACGACCAAAGTTTTTTTTTTAATAATTTTTATGAAGGCGTATTAAGCCAATATTAAGCGAGAGTTTAGTTTTTTTCAAGGCGTCATCGATCAAAGCTTTTTTTTATATTTTCTTGAGGGCGTATTTAGTGACAGTTGAATTTTTTTTCAAAACGTCAGCGATCAAAGTTTTTTTTAATATTTTCTTTAGGGCGTATTTAGTGAAAGTTTTTTTTTAAGGCGTCAACGATCAAAGTTTTTTTTTTAAATTATTTTAATGAAGGCTTATTAAGCGAGAGTTTAGTTTTTTTTCAAGGCATCAGCGATGAAAGCTTTTTTTTATATTCTCTTGAGGGCGTATTTTTAGTGACAGTTGAATTTTTTTCAATGCGTCAACTATCAAAGTTTTTCTAAATATTTTCTTGAGGGCGTATTTAGTGAAAGTTTTTTTGCAAGGCGTCAACGATCAAAGCTTTTTTCTTAATAATTTCTTGAGGGCGTCACTAAATGTTTTTTTTTTTCAAGGCATCAACGATCATAGTTTATTTTAATGAAGGCGTATTAAGCGAGAGTTTAGTTTTTTTCATGGCGTCAGCGATCAAAGCTTTTTTGTATTTTCGTGAGGGCGTATTTAGTGACAGTTGAATTTTTGTCAAGGCGTCAACGATCAAAGTTTTTTTTTATATATTTTCTTGAGGGCGTATTTAGTGAATGTTTTTTTGCAAGGCGTCAACGATCAAAGTTTTTTTTAAATAATTTCTTGAGGGCGTATTTAGTGAAAAAAAAAATTCAAGGCGTCAACAATCAAAGTTTTTTTTTTTAAATTTTTTTTATGAAGGCGTATTAAGTGAGAGTTTAGTTTTTTTCAAGGCGTCAGCGATCAAAGCTTTTTTTATATTTTTTTGTTGGCGTCAACGATTAAAGTTTTTTTAAATTATTTTAATGAAGGGGCGTATTAAGCGAGAGTTTAGTTTTTTTAAGGCGTCAACGATCAAAGCTTTTTTTTATATATTTTCTTGAGGGCGTATTTAGTGACAGTTGAATTTTTTTCAAGCCATCAATGTTTTTTTTTTTAATTATTGTATGAAGTAAAAACGCCTTTATAAAATAATTCAGAGTATAGTATTGTTTCAAGGCGTCAACGATACATTTTTCAATATATATTGTTGAGGGCGTATTTAGTACAAGTTGAGTTTTTTTTTCAAGGATTGTTGGACGAGTTGAGAAATGATGTGCACCTTCTGTGCAAAACTTTGGTTTGTTTTCATAGCGTGTAAATTTTCCGTGTACCTAAATGTCACAAATAATAAAGAAACAGAGTTTAGCGTGTAACCGAAAAAGCAAGACGCGCGTTTTTTACTCGATCCGACTGCGGAAGAAAAATCGGGAAAAAGGCCGCGAAAAATACAGTCCACTCGACGGAAACGGAAACATTGTGGTCCTGCACGAGCCGGATGCTGAAGTAGTGGTCCGGGAGTGACGGTTGACGGATTTCGACGGGAAATCCGACTTTGAACACGGTCGACGTGTCCGTGTGTGCGCGTGTGTGAGACGTCGAGGGGCGTAGCACCCACGCCGCGAAAAAGTGCGCGATCCGAAAGTCAGTGCTTTGGAAGACCGAGAAGTGCTCCGGAAGATCGGAAAAAGGTTCCGAAAGACTGGACTAGTGGTCCGGAAGTGACGGAGAAATCCGATTCGTTCGCGTGATTGACGTTATCGCGTGTGAGAGTGTTTGTGGGACGTCGAGGCGTAGCACCACCTAGCAACGGGCATTGATGATGTTGAGAACGCCCAAAGGTGGTAGGAAGAAGACGCCAAAGAAGAAAACCCCCGCGAAAAGTGACAAGAACGGTGACGCTCAAAAGAGCGATACGCAAGAAGTGAAAGTGGTTCCGGTTACGCCGATCAGCAAGCAGCTTGAGGAACAGCGCCGGAAGGAGGAAGCTCGGAAGATGGAAGAGCAGCAGAAGGTGCTTATGCGGCAGCGGGACGCGGTGGCGGAAAAGCTGGACCGAGTGAAAGCAGCCATCAAGTCGAGCACCGAGCAACCGAACCAGAACTTGCAAAACCTGCACTTCCTGAAGCTGCAGTTGAAAACGGTGGAGGCCTGCTACGGTGAGTTTAACGCGTTCCAGAACCAGATCTACGGACTGGTACTCACTCCGGAGCAGGAGAAACTGCACCGGGCGTGCTACTTAAAGTTCGAGACACTTCACAACATTTTGACGGTTCAGCTCAACGAGTTGATCGAAAGGCTTTCAAAGCCAAGCGTCGCGCTCGTTCCGGCCGCCCCCGCGTGTGCAGTTGTGCCGCAGTACTTGCCGCCGCTCAGTGTGCCCTTGCCGAAGTTCGACGGCACTTACGAGAACTGGTTTTCGTTCAAGTGCATGTTCAGGAGCGTGATGGACCGGTACCAGGGTGAGGTTCCGTCGATGAAGCTGTACCATCTACGGAACTCGTTGGTCGGCAGGGCGGAAGGCGTGATAGACCAAGACATCATCAACAACAACGACTACGAGGCAGCGTGGGCTCTCTTGGAGGAAACATACGAGGACAAGCGAGTGATAATCGATAAGCACATCGAAGCTTTGTTCAATCTGCCGAAGATCACAAATGACGACGCCATCGCGTTCCTTTTATTTATTTTATTTATTTATCTTCGTCTTTAACAGACTGTTTCCTAACAGCTAATTAATTTCTTAAAACTATCTTTCGTCATATTTAAAACAAAACGGTCAGAAACTACATTAAACAAACGACAGCATACATCAAATGGTTGGTTGTGTCCATACACAGTATGGTGCACAGATAGACGGAACATAGACGGATTTCGACGAAGATTACGTGGTGGAACATAAACGATCAGAAGTTGAGACAATTTTTGACAGTCCAGCCTTTTCGTCAAAAGATCGAAGATGAACAGCTGTTGCATCCTCTGTCTCCTCTTCAGCAGCGTGTCCAGCCCCAACAGTCGACGGCGATCCTCGATTGATGTCTGCTAGCCGCACAAACGCGCGTTGCACCCTCTCCAACCTGGCGATGTGAACATTGTGATATGGTGCCCACACCTGGGCAGCATACTCCAACTGGCTTCTGACTAGGGCGCTGTACAGAGCTTTTAGAGCGTGGATGTCTTTGAAGGCAGTCGTGTTTCTTCGGATGAAACCAATTGTAGCAAACGCCTTAGCCGTGACGGAAGTGATATGCTCGTTGAAAGTCATCTTTCTGTCAAGAGTAACGCCAAGATCCTTAACAGAACACACCCGGTCTAGCAAGGATATTCCCATCATGTAGGCGTGCATGATTGGGCGCAGCTTACGGTCGAATGTAATTACTTGACACTTTTTTGCGTTGGCCTCCATCCCGTTTTGATCGCACCATCTCATGAGCGAATCAATGTCACTTTGGAGAGCCAGGCAATCGAGCGGTGAAGTAATTGTGCGATAGAACTTCAAGTCATCAGCGTACAAGACCTTGTCGTTCTTGATCCAGTGGCACAGATCGTCGATGAACAGAAGAAAAATTAGTGGGCCCAGATGACTACCCTGCGGGACACCAGACGGGATCATGAACAACCCAGACTTCGAGCCACCGAGTTTAACGTAGGCTGAACGAGAAGTTAGGTACGAGTGCAGCCAAGTCGTGATCCATTCAGGGAGTCCAAGCCTTCGCAGTTTTTCAACGGCAAGCTGGTGCGGCACTCTATCGAACGCCTTCGCAAAATCCACATAGACAGCATCCACCTGGCAGCGACTCTCCATACTCCTTAAGACGTCGGTGACAAAGGTCATCAGGTTCGTTGTCGTAGATCTCTTGGCCATGAAACCATGCTGACAGGCAGATATTATTGGTTGCACGGCATGGGATAAAAACTCATGCACAATTTTCTCGAACACCTTGGGTAGGCAGCTCAAAATGGAGATCGAGCGATAGTTTTCCACGTTGTGCACGTTCCCGGACTTGTGAATTGGCGTGATCGAAGCTACCTTCCATTTAGCAGGGAACACACCCGATTCGAGGGAGCGGTTGAAAATAATGGCGAGCGGGTTTGCTAGTGTAGCTGCGCACTGCTTTACAATGGAAGGAGGGATACAGTCCGGGCCAGGTCCTTTGGAGGCGTCGGTAGAGGCCAAGACCTTGCGCACGTCTTCCTCCGTGAGACACACCAAGGGCATGTGTAACTCGTGCGGCAGGATCTTGTCCAGGGACTCGTTGCTGGGTGTAGGTTGATTGGCGCTGTAAACGGTTTTGAAAAAATCTGCAAACAGTTGTACAGAATCGTCTGGCGTTGTGGCGCTTGAGTCACGATACACCATGTCCTGCGGAATCCCTTTGTCTTGCTTCCGCTTCTTCACGAACGCCCAGAAGGATTTCGGCTCACGCTTCAGGTTCGATTCGATGCCACTGATGTAACCTCGGAAGGCAGCTCTAAGCTCTAAGCTCATCTCGTAGTGCAACTCTCGATCCGCCAACTCCCTGCCCAGCATTTCCGTCGGATGTTTAAGGAAACGTTTCCTTGCTTTTCGCAGCCTGTTGCGAAGATTACGGGTCTCTCGATTCCACCAAGGCTGGTGGCTGTTTGGGTGCGGACGTCGATGCTTTAGAGGTACAACCTCCCGGATAATTGCATTTAGCTTGTCGTAGAATCGCTCAACGATGTCATCAACAGATCCAACGAGTAGCAGATTAGCCCAGTCCAAGCTTGCAATAGAGTTGTTTAACGCCGTGGTGTCGCATTTAGCAAAGTCGTAGTACGTTCCGGATTGTTCGGCAGCGGTCCCCGTTGATTGCGTATCGAGAACTAGGATAAACGGCCTGTGATGTGCGTCAACCTTGAGAATGGCCCGAGGTGGTTCAATGAGTTGGAATCGAGACGAGTCGCTTACGAGGGCCAGATCGAGTAATCGTCCATTTGCGTTCGGAAGATCAAACATTTGCTGGAGGCCAGTACCAAGAACGTCCTCAATCAGAGCAACTTCCTGTTCAGTAGATTGGCCGCTAGGCAGGTACCCGTTGATGTCTTCGTCGAAATGCCAAGTGAGATTCGGAACGTTGTAGTCGCCAACGACGATGACTTCATCAGGACCTTGCGCCAGATCGCACAGTTGTTGAACACACGATGAGTGCTGAGTGTAGATAGTTGCATCTGAGTTGGGAGGAATGTAAACGCAGCAGACGAATAACGTCTTTCCAGGCAAGGGGATGCGCACTGCGATCTGCTCAAGCTTCTCGCCGCCCCGCAAATGAATGGGCTCCGGGTGAAAACGTTTTTTGACACCGATCAAGACGCCGCCACCTCTCTCCAAGACGCTTGTTTCACGACTACGATCGGCACGATAAAAGGTATAATCCGAAGAAAGCTCTGAGTCCACAATCTTCGCATTGAGCCACGTTTCTGAAAAAGCGATCACGTCGTAATCACACGAGCTCAGCGACAGGTGCAGTTGATTGGTTTTCGTTCTTAGTCCTCTAACGTTCTGGTAGTAGATGGTTAGCAGTGAGGAGTCACGACGGTCCACGGAGCCGGGGCGTTGGGGTTGAACATCATTAGCGAGTTGACTAGGGACGGTGGCTGACAGCGTCGAGGCGTTTGCGATTTGAGTCGCCGACGGACTGGCACACGAGCTAGAAGTTGGACGGACATCAGGCAGGAAATGTTGCGATCGAGAAGGGTACTTGCCGAAGGGCGCCGGTTGAGAGACCCCTCCCCCGACACCGACATCAGCACCAGGACGGCTCTGATGGCTGCGACTTGCAGGGGTTCTCAAGCGTTGGCGTGGCGAAGGCGTGGTGGCGTCGGGCAAACGAGGGGCTCCCATAGGGCTTTCTACGGCGCGTCCTGGCGAAAACTGGATGGCTCGAAGTGACGGCGGTGAGATGTTTGCAGTCTGAGTCGCCGACGTACTGGCACACGAGCTGGAAGTTGGACGGACATCAGGCAGGAAATGTTGCGATCGAGAAGAGTACTTGCCGAAGGGCGCCGGTTGAGAGACCCCTCCCCCGACACCGACACCAGCACCAGGACGGCTCTGATGGCTGCGACTTGCAGGGGTTCTCAAGCGTTGGCTGGGCGAAGGCGTGGTGGCGTCGGGCAGGCGAGGGGCTCCCATAGGGCTTTCTACGGCGCGTCCTGGCGAAAACTGGATGGCTCGAAGTGACGGCGGTGAGACGTTTGCAGTCTGAGTCGCCGACGTACTGGCACACGAGCTGGAAGTTGGACGGACATCAGGCAGGAAATGTTGCGATCGAGAAGGGTACTTGCCGAAGGGCGCCGGTTGAGAGACCCCTCCCCCGACACCGACACCAGCACCAGGACGGCTCTGATGGCTGCGACTTGCAGGGGTTCTCAAGCGTTGGCGTGGCGAAGGCGTGGTGGCGTCGGGCAGGCGAGGGGCTCCCATAGGGCTTTCTACGGCGCGTCCTGGCGAAAACTGGATGGCTCGAAGTGACGGCGGTGAGACGTTTGCAGTCTGAGTCGCCGACGTACTGGCACACGAGCTGGAAGTTGGACGGACATCAGGCAGGAAATGTTGCGATCGAGAAGGGTACTTGCCGAAGGGCGCCGGTTGAGAGACCCCTCCCCCGACACCGACACCAGCACCAGGACGGCTCTGATGGCTGCGACTTGCAGGGGTTCTCAAGCGTTGGCTGGGTGAAGACGTGGTGGCGTCGGGCAGACGAGGGGCTCTCATAAGGCTTTCTACGGCGCGTCCTGGCGAAGACTGGAGGACTCGTACTGGTAGATGCTGGGATGAAAAGCGCAAAGATGCTGGGATTGTTGGCACGATTGTGCCGCACGTTAGTCTGTCTGATGATCCATGGGTGAACCGCCCAGACCTCCAGTCAACTCTGTATCTTCCGAATTTTCCAAAACGTGCTCCGGTTTCTTTGGAGTCGATTGCGGTGCAGACTCCGGCGGCAAACTCGGCGTCGTCGGCGTCGTTAAGGGTTGGGACGGGGGTGGCGGCGGATTTTCCTGATTGTTCACGACAGCACTTGAAGGCTCCCAAAAAATTTCTGCGTTGCGTTCTTCAAATTCGCGGAACACGAGACCGTCAGGCCACGTCGCAGAAGCGAGGGCTTTGTGCTTCAGGTCGACATGCACACCAACTTTGAACGAGATAAATCTCATTCTGCTGACGTCTTTGCCTTTGGCGACCAGCCTCTTGACTTTGACGTCTACGACTCCTAGGCGATCGACGGCAAGCTTCGCGATTTGCGCTTCAGTGACATTCCGCGAAACACGGGAGAGGTAAAGCCAGAAACGAGGAACTTCCTCTTCAGTAGCTGTCCCATACGTTCCGGAAGTTGATTGACACGTGCGTCAAGCACATCGAGGCGTTGAAGAATCTACAACTTCCTGTCGACGGATTGGGTGAGCAGATGCTGATGAACCTGCTTGCAGCACGGATGGACAAGGAGACGCGGTTGGCGTGGGAATCACAACGGAAGGCCGGCGAGCTACCGACGTACGCGGCCACGATCGCATACCTGAAGGAGAAGTGCCGAGTTCTGGAGGTGGTGGAACAATGCAGTGTGACGGGGGAAAAAGTGACGCCGCACAGATCAGTAGCGATGCTGATAGCTGGTACGCAGAAGTGTTCCGTATGCAACCGGCAACACGGCTTGAACGGGTGCGAGCAGTTCAAGGGAAAATCCGTCAACGAGAAGTACAGCCATTTGCGGAAATGTGGGTTGTGCTTCAACTGTTTGAGGAGAGGACATCGCGTGGCAGCATGTACGTCTACAAACACCTGCAAGATCTGTGGCAATCGGCATCACACCATGCTGCACACTGGTGGAGTGAAGAAGCAGATGGTCGTTCCGATCTCGACGGCGCCAGTTACGCCGAAGCCAATGGACAAACGCCGCACTCGACCTGCCAGGAATCAGACCCTTCTCTCGACCGCCGTAGTACTCGTCGACGGTGGAAGAAGAGGCCCGCACTTGTGTCGAGCGCTGATAGACTCGGGATCGCAAAACCACTTCGTCACGGAACGGTTTGCCGACAAACTGGCGATCAAGAAGGAGCGCGCCGACTACCAGGTCAGTGGTTTGCACGACAGCAAGACGAGGATCAGCAGCCTGATCCGAGCGACGGTTAAGTCTCGCGTTGGCGATTTCTCGACCGAGCTGGAGCTGTTAGTCACTCCAAGTATAATTGATGACCTGCCGCCGGAATCGATCGACATCACAAGCTGGAACTTACCGCCGAACATCAAGCTCGCTGATCCGGGGTTCAATTCGACAAGCCAAATGATATGCTGCTGGGAGCAGAATTGTTTTGGAACCTGATAAGGTCAGGTACGAGGGGCATGACACTCCCGAGATGAGCTCGCGATTCAACTGCGATAACCTTCGATGAACGCGATCTGCCACGATTGCCAAGAATGAGCGCGATCTGGCACGATTTCATCGCGATGTGAGCGCGATGTAGAAAAATCGCGCGATGTCAGCTGTACACTGCTCGAATGAGTTTGACAGCAACCAAATGACAGATCTTGCTGAAATTCGATTCGAGCAGTGGAAGAGCAAAACAAAACAAAATAAACACGTGGGGAAAGTAGCTGTAAGAGGAAAAAAATTCTGCCGGATTACCAGGAAAAAATGGTCCTCCCGAAGTTCAACCGAAAGCCCGCCATGAACAAAAGAACGGCGACTGGGAGAATTTCCTGAAAAGCCAACCGAAGATGCTGCCGCCACGACGAGCGCCGCCGAAGAAACCTAAGCCAGAATGACCCCTATGAAAGGCGAGGAAGTCGTCGCTGTCGATTCGCCAGCACAAGCGACATCCCATGTCCACACCCTAGATGAGTTCCCTGTGCCGGAAGTCGTCGCGGAACCTGCAGTCTTTGAGCCCAAATCCAACCCGATCCCCGGCCTTCCATGCTATTCCTTCTTTCTTTCCAGGTTATGGTGTTCGCATAAGCTTCCATGTCCCAGACCAGTACCAGCGGCCAACAGTATGGTTCCTATGTCATCACATCGGTGCCGGCGAAAGTCATCAAGACTACGAACAGCCTAATCAGTTAGATGGACGCACAATCGCTCGAGCTGGCCGGTTGAATCGGTGGATTTGCATCCACACCGGTGACCACGGCAACCAGTACGGCCACGAGCAGGGTGCCAGAGCAGAAGGTTTCCGATGAAAGTAGCAGCTTGGCCAGAAGCAGCTCGAGCTCGAGTGACGGAAGTGGAGGCAATACCACGACAACGACCAGTAGCAGCAACAGAACTGATCTGCCTGTACCGCTTGGAGCAGCTGTAACAGTGGCCACGGCTGATAGAAAAAACAGCAGCATCAGTTCTGACCACGAGAACCTGTTCAACCAGCTGGCCCTGAACATTCTTTGCAACCAAAATGTCCTGCAGTGGATCGCGCAAAGGTCCATGGGAACCCCAGGTCTACGCCGGAAACGCCACCGCTCAGCTGCTCGGCCACCAGTCCGGACCGTCGTTGCCATCACTCAGTGGTTAAGGACTGCCCAACATTGAGGACTCACGCGTGCCCTGTCGCTGCGAGCCCGGTGCCACTTGGCTGTCGTAATTAAAATTCTCGCTCTTCTTCTTGTTTGCACACTTTTCAGACGCCGAACTGATCAATGTGTCGCGAATCTTTTGAGAGGTCATGCACGACTTCCGGTCGGACCTACTGCCCACGCCCACGCGATTTTGTCTAGGTGCACCAGCACGTGTCCAATATCATTCAGCACAAGACTGGAGCGCACGACACAAAGGACGACTCGGAGAACGAAACCTTGGGCCTTATTCTCCGAGTCGCGCGACTCGACTCGGCTCGAGTCGCCGACGAGTCGAGTGACTCTTGTCGCCGCATTCTGACAGTCGGAGTGCTTCGACGAAATCTAACCTATCTGAACATATTTGAACTAGTCGCTCGAGACGTTCAACCCCGAGGGCAGTTTGGTGGATGCGGCGGACGGCTCGCGGGTAACCATCTACAACTCCGAGTATATCGATTGCATCAACGTTCTCAACGGCTGCACCGACATCCCGAGTGTAAGCAAGTCGACACTGTCATAATCTTACTAAATCTCAAAACGATTCTCTAAAAATCACCAGGAATTGACGCGTAATCAAACTTAATCGGCGTGAACTCGTTCCGCAAGACGCGAAGGGCCGGCAACCAGAACCAGCTGGTGATGTCAGGGACGTCTTTGCCGATCGAAGACGGACTGGCCGACGCTGAGCAGTGTAATTTTCGGCAAGCAGCGGCCGCCGCTGGCCATCTGGTTACATTCGACTCGAACCGTCAGATCTCGGACATGCTTCACCTGCGACCTGCAAAGTCACTCGAGAGGATGGTTCGGCGGAGGCGGTGGACGGCTCGCGGGAAACCATCTACAACTACGAGAGGGTTGAGTGAGTCGTTGAGGTAATCCACGCGAGCTTGCACAAGTGATCGGCAAAGAATTGCCGCTGCCGAGCCAGTGGAATCGGATACACTGCTGATACAACCAGAAACGCCATGTTACCAGCTCAGAAAGACACCAGCTCGGAGCAGCAGCCGCGCATTCAGTGAAAACTTGAAGCAGCATTTGAAAGTGTAATTGTAGTCGTGTTCAGGTTCAGGCTTCGCTTAAAAATTACCAAATCTAAAATAAAATTTATTTAATTAAATAAGCGTTTTATACATTTAAGAAACAGTTAAGCGGTGCTAAACCCAAAACTACTTCCAGCAGTACGCCGGTGAAAACCGCGCAACGTTCGCCGTTGACCAACTTGATGATCTGGACAACAAATTCCTGATGGTCACGTAAAGTGTCAACACCGTGTACACGGAACCGTTTTTCAGAGCTTCTCCTGCGACCTTCTCTACTACCTCAAAGACATCCCCGAAAAGTGCCGCGAAATCTGGGTCAAATCTGCCGCCCGACTGGTTATTCGTCACCTTTCCTTGTTGCTTCGCCATCGTCATGCTAATTGCCAACTCAAGCGCCTTCCAGCTCGCTCGCATATTCAATGGAACCACCATCTACTGCATCGTAGTGGCCGGAACGTTCGGGGTCTTCTTTCACCGCGATGCCGGCCTCACCTTAACCGAACAAGGCGCTTTTTTTCGCCTCTGTCGCCTTCAAACATTAAAAACTGAACAAACATCACCGGAAACATCTGCCAGCAGTAACGCTGAAAAAACTTCATCAACCGAATCTCCTTCCCCTTTACAACGTGCGTTCTCTGTTCAAACAGCTCCATCGTGCTGGAGCAAAAGATCCTGCTGGCCATCTACAAGGTCCAAAAAAGCAGCCACTTTAAGATTTCCGCGTTGTGCTGGTCCGCCCTTTCCAAATCCACCTTCGTAAAACTACTCGCGCAAGCGTTGCTCGGCATCGCGTTGGTTCGCACCTGCAGTGGGCACTTCCGGTATCGCGACGAGCAGAGCAGCAACACCGGCTGCGTCCTGGAAGGCAGACGCCGCAAAGCGCGACCGGATCCGGTGCCGGTCGTAGCTCTGGTGCTGTAAGTGGTTTGTGATAAGTGCGGTACGGACCGACGGTCTTGCGCCATTGGACACTTTGTGCTTGCGCGGACTAATACTAAATGTTATGTCTTTCGCTAATAACAAACGCGAATTACGACTAACATTAGAAACTTTATTTAAGTCTAAAAACTAATGTTAAGATGAGCGATTACAAAACGTGTCTTGCTGTTTCCGTTGCTCGCTTTAGACAAAGCTCGCACCTCGCAAGGTGTACCAACCGCACAACGTTGAAAGTGTTGGTGCGGCGTCTCGCTATGGCCAGTGTTGCCATAGCATCTCCCTCTTTAAGACATCACGTAGTGATCGAACCTCGGCGGCAGCCGAACCTCGCGTCCACTCCTGGTGATCGTCGTCGTCGGCACGGGAACGCAACTCGGCGGAATACTTCCCGTCGAAGCCCGCCGGATCGGCCGTTGGATCACAGCTGGTTCCGGTCCATCATTGTGCTCGGTGATTCCTGGTTGGTTCGCGCCTTCCGGTTCCACCACAGCTGCTCGCGTGACGTCCTCGGTTGTTGGTTGAGCGAAACCAAACTCGCCCAGGAGAATGTCCAGCGGAAGGTTAACAGCGCGACCGCGCGCCGACGAATCCGCTGACTCGTGCCGTGGACGAAGCTGGTTGATATGCGACCGGATCAGCCCCGAACGTTGGCCGTCCAACCACACGTTGTAGTTCACCGAGCCGAGCCTTTCGATGACCTTTCCTGCCTCCCAGTACCAGTCGTTCCGCTTGTGCACCTTCGCATACACCAAGTCGCCAGGTGCAAATTCTCGTCTCTGGTCGTTCTCAGCAGTCGTCTTCATCTCAGCAACCGGTGTTGGTGGTGGTCGCAGTAGGTCGAGTGTGGTGCGCATTTGACGTCCAAACAGCAGTTCACTTGGTGACTTCTGCTCGGTTGTTCCGCTCGGCGTCGACCTGTACGTTGCCAGAAACACGTCGAGTGTCTCCTGCAGTGGCTCTCCCTTGTTGATTTTCTTCATTCCTCGCTTGACGGTGTCCACAAAGCGTTCCGCTTGCCCGTTCGATTGCGGATGGTAGGGCGCGGTGAGGATGTGGGTGATTCCGTTCGCTTTGCAGTAGGACTCAAACTCGTCGCAAGTGAACTGAGCAGCGTTGTCCGACACGAGTACCATCGGCAGGCCAAGGCGTGCGAACGTGCTTCGAAGAAACTGGATCGTGGCCCTAGCGGTCGTGGTCGTCGTCGGGTAGATCTCAGGCCATCGCGAGAAAGCATCCACGATGATGAGAAAGTAGAGACCATCGATCGGCCCCGCGTAATCAATGTGAATGCGTTGCCATGGTCCCGCTGGTGTTGGCCAAGCTTCTGGTGGAGAGTGTGGGGGAGATTTGGCAGCTGCAGCACAGTCCGCGCACTGCTTCACCGTGTCCTCCACCTGCTTGTCGATGTGCGGCCAGTAGACGAAACTCCGAGCCAGACTCTTCATCCGGACCATCCCCGGGTGACCGTGGTGCAGGCGTTGCAGGATCCGCTTTCGGTAGGTCTCCGGCACCACCACTCGTTGGCCGAAAAGAATGCAGCCCTGAGTCAGCGCCAGGCTCTCCTTCCGGTGGTAGAACGCCTTCACGTCCGGGTTGTCGATTTCGCTTGCGCTGGCCGGCCACTCACCTTCCAAGTACTGGACCACTTTCTTGAGCACCTTGTCCCGGGCGGTAGCAGCGGCGATCATCTTGGAAGTGACAGGTGTGTTGCCAACGGAGTCTTCCAAGACCGCCGACATGTCGTCCTCGAGGTACAGAGCGGCGATAACGTACTCCTCCTCCGGCTCGGCCGCCGAATCGATGAGTCTGGAGAGTACATCCGCGTACCCGAAGTTCGCCGTGGAGACGTAGTCGATGCCAAAGTTGTAGCACAGCAGAACGAGTCCCAGTCGTTGCAGTCGGTTGGACGTGTGTGTCGGAATTCCCTTGTGCGACCCGAAGATGCGGAGCAGAGGCTGGTGGTCTGTCTCCAGAACGAACCGTCGTCCCAGCAGCATCCGGTGAAACTTCGTGACAGCGTAGACGAGCGCCAGAGCTTCCTTGTCGATCTGCCCGTATGCTTGCTCCGCCGGTGTCAACGATCTTGAGGCGTGCTGGATTATCTTCTCCGAACCGTCAGGGAAACGATGTCGGATTGTGGCGCCGATTCCGGTTTGCGAAGCGTCAGCGGCCACGATAATGTCCAGCGTCGGGTTGTAGTGGGTCAGCATCAGGTCAGACTTGAGCAGCTCCTTGAAGCGCTCGAACGATCGTTGGCAGTCGTCCGACCAGGCCCACTTTGCGTCCTTCTTCAGCAGCAGATCGAGTGGCCTACGCAACTGGTGCATCTCCTTGATGAACTTCGCGTAGTAGTTGACCGCGCCCAAGAACGAACGCAGCTCGGTGAGGTTCTTCGGCGGTGGCATCTGCGAGATGGCAGACACTTTCCCCGGGTCGGTGCGGATTCCGTTTTGGTTGATGATGTGGCCCAGGTACTTCACCTCCGTCATGTAGAACTTGCACTTCTCGATCTTGAGCCGGAAACCGAAATCTTGGATCCGCTGCAGTGTTTGCTCCAAGTTCCGGTCGTGCTCAGCGCGCGTTCGGCCGAACACCAGCACGTCGTCGAGGAACGACGCCGCTCCTTCCTGGCCGGCGAGCATGTTGTCAACGACCTTCTGGAAGGCTCCAGGAGCGGGTTTCACTCCCGGCGGCAGACGCTTGACCTTGAACAGCCCCTTGTGTGTGTTCATAGTCAACAGCTTCTGCGACTCCTCCTCTACCTCCATCTGCAGATAAGCGTCCGACAGGTCAATCACGCTGAAGAACTTGCTGCCAGCCAGCTTTGCGAAGATGTCGTCTGGGGTAGGAAGAGGGTACTTGTTCGCCTCCAGCACAGCGTTCAACCCGGTCGAGTAATCCGCGCAAATGCGGACCACCGGATCTCCGTCTGCGTCGCGCTGCGCCTTCCGAACTGCCACGATGGGTGCCGCCCAGTCCGAGTAGTCGACCGGCTCCAGCACTCCCATGTTCTGCAATCGGTTGAGCTCCTTCTCGACCAGCCGCTGCGAGTGGAACGGCACTGGCCGCTTAGGCTTGAAGACCGGCTTCGCCCCGTCGATCAGGAACAGCTGGATCTTTGTTTTCGTGCACCGTCCGAGTCCTTCCTGGAACACCGCCGGAAATTTCGCCTTCAGTGCGGCACCACACGCCAACGAGTCCTCCGCAGTTGTGAGTTGCTTGCAGAAGTCGTTGATCGGAATGTCGTACAGCCCGAAAGCTTCCATCAGGTCACTCCCAAGAACCTTGAAACCGCGCACAGGAGTGACGTAGCACACGGAACGCTTGGTGGTCCCGCGGAACGTGACGTCACACTCGAACTCCAATTCCAGCGGAAGGGGTTTACCTGAGGCTGTGGCCACCCGCAGTTCCGTCGGAATGGTTTCTGGGTTGCCGAGCAGGGGAAGTGAATCCGTCGAGATGATGGTGTAGTCCGATCCGCAGTCGAGCTGGAGTTCAATCGGTTCGTTGTTGATCAGAACTTCCACGAACTTGCGCCGTCCGACGACACCTTCCTTGTTGACAGCGTACACTCCGTTTGAGTGTCCCCCGCCGTCGGCCCGCTTCTTTTTGTGCTTCTTCTTGCCGCCTCCGGGTGCTGTGTGTGATGCACCTTCTCCGGAACCGGAGGGTTTGGAGCAGCAAGCACAGTATCCTTCCTTGTGTCCCACTTTGCCGCACGTCTTGCAGGTGTGTTTCGTGTACGAGCAGTCTGCAACAAAGTGCATCTGCCCGCACTGCCAGCATGGACGTCGTGGGGTTGCCTTGGCCGGATTCCTGTTGTCGAACTTCCGTTCCGGTTTGCCCGACTCGCGAAAGCCGCTGCGATCCTGCTGGACCGCTTTGACGGCCGGCTTCGGACCCTCAATAACAGCAGTGTCGTGTTTGAGGTTGTCCAAATGCTGGCACTCCAATAACAGCTTCTTGAGAGTCATCGGGTGCTCCACCGTCTCGCCTTCCATCTTCGCCAGCAACCGGGTCCGGATGTCCTTGTACCGCTCCGACTGCAGACCAGCGACAAAAACCAGGCACTTGAACTGGTCGGAGGTGATCGTCCGGATGTTGAAATCCTCGCACGCTCGGTTGACGGTACTGGCGTACGTGACGAAATCCTCCGCATTCCGCTTGGTCGTCTGCAGACACTGGTAGCGCCGGAAGAACACGGACGTTTGGTGCCCGAACATCTCCTTCAGCGTGTCCACCGTGTCCTGGAACGATCTGCCCGGTGGGTTCTCCGGTAGGATGTAGTTCACGTAGCGGTCGTGATCCACCGAGGACAGCTTCCGCACGAGCAGCCGCACTTTGTCCGCTTCCTCCAGCTTCTCCCCGCCCTTGTTGAAGGCCTCCTCGTGCCGGGAGTACCACTTGTCGAAGACCAGTCCGCCTTGGGGGTCGTAAACAAATTCCGGGATGGTGTTGGAAAGTGTTTCCATCAGGAACTCGTTGTCCTTCGGCTTGGAGAGCTGCTCGAGGAGAGCCTCCTGGGTTTTGGACTGGTTCTCCAAGTAGGCGGTGAGCTGCGCCAGAATCGCCGTGAGATCCGGCTGCTGCTGCGGCCCGTCCTTCTTCGGCGTCACCTTCGGGGGCATTTTGAGGTTAGAACCCCGATCGAACGCGAAAACCCGAAAACGCCGCGAACTACTTTGAACCGAACTAATCCTCGTCGCCAAACAATGTTATGTCTTTCGCTAATAACAAACGCGAATTACGACTAACATTAGAAACTTTATTTAAGTCTAAAAACTAATTTTAAGATGAGCGATTACAAAACGTGTCTTGCTGTTTCCGTTGCTCGCTTTAGACAAAGCTCGCACCTCGCAAGGTGTACCAACCGCACAACGTTGAAAGTGTTGGTGCGGCGTCTCGCTATGGCCAGTGTTGCCATAGCACTAAAGGCAACTAAGCACTACGCTTACACTTGTGCCTGGGTCGTAAACGGCCTGCTGTTGATCCGCTCGGTACACGCGTTGCAGCAAATTTTCTGTTCCCGGCCATCAACTCAATCGAGATGAACGCCTTCGGGCAGGACTGGATCGAATACCTCGTTGCCTGCACTGGTATACGTTGACGCCATGCCTTGCTTTGGCCTTCGCTTCCCGCAGCTCGATGCTCACCTTTCCATCATGTTGGCCACACTCTCGGCACTCAGACACAACTCGCACACCACATTCGACTCGCCTCCTTTGTTTACATTCTCCGGCACATATTCACGCTTTTCCGGACCGCCCTCGTTTGGTTAACGATCTTTTTCGTCTGCAAATTGTCGTTCAGACTGTCCTCGACGTCCGCGTCTGACATGCCGACGTCGTCCTAGTCCGATTCGTTGGCACCTTTGACGTCACCTTCCAGTTTGCCACCTGCTGCGGCAAAAGTTGATTTGTTGGATTTTTTTCTGCTTTTTCCTTGGTTTCAACATTTCTGCATTCGCATTCTTGATGCCCCGAGCAGGGGTAAATAACACGGGAATACTATATTTTGGTATTACTTGGCATAATAACAAATACCAAAATGTGCCCTTGGTTGCCAAGTAATAGATGGTATAATACCATGAAATCATACCAAAAAACTGTATGGGGAAGACCAAAGCAATACCAAAACGAGCCATTCCAAGGGCAAATGAATACCAGACAAAAAACAACTTTCCGGGTAAAAAAAAATCACATTGGACAAAAAACAATGAGAATTCTCTATAGGATTACAGCGGGAATTCAATTTGGCTAATGGGATTTCAATGAGAAATGGGTAGAATTTTGATGCTATATTTAAATCCTTCGAACAGGCAGGAAAACGAAGTCTTGCTTGGAGAGCCAAAAAATATCAGGTAAAGTAAACTAGAGGAATACTGGAATCGAACTAATGACAGGTAAGGTGCAGACACCATTTTAGCTACCCGTTTACCAACTGAGCTATCAACGCTTGTTTAAAACGAGCTGCTGCTGCTCAACATGTTTTAGCTGCAGGCAAAAATATCAGGAAATTCAAAGAAAGAGAAACAAACTAAACCAGAACGAGAAAGGCTATAGCACAGGCAGCGTGGCATTTTTCGCGGGATTTTCGAGGATGCATAATTCCAACTGAATAGGATTCAACACAAATCCAATATTTAGAACGAAGTTCGAATACCACATGCATACCAACATTTTGGTATTGAAAGAGTTATTTTATCAAATTAACAAAGATTGACATTATTTTTTTAAGTTTATTGATTGTGACGAAAAAGACACACAATGTTACGTAAAATCCATTATACAATTTTAATTTTTTCACGTTAAACCTATTGTTGTCGTAAAGTCGTCTAAATATATAAACGTTTTTCTTATCATTTTCAAATGTATCAGCATACTTTTTAGAATGTTAAACATCATTTAAATTAGATTTTTTATGAATCACCTTTATATTTAAATATTTTTATTTAAAATACCTTTACAATACCAATGTATGGTATTCCCTAATTTATTAAGTTCATTAAATGACTTTTTTAGACCAAAATAAAATAGTTGGCTTTAATTTGAAGTAGATTTGCGTTTTTAAGTATGTAAGTAAGTAACAGTATGTCAAAATTCGACATTTTCTTAAAATTTGCCCAATAACAAAACAATACCATAATTTGGTATAATACTACAGATTGGTATTAACATACACTTTAGACTTTTTTTCAAGGGCTCGCGAAAACCAAAATTTGGTCTTGATACCATTGAATGGTATTATTTTGCATTTCCCTTGTTATTTACCCATGCTCGGGGCGGGGTCATTTACGGCTGCTTAGTGGTTTTGGGGTGCATCCGCCGGAAGTCGACATGTCCGTAGTCGGGTTAGGGGCTGCATTTTCGTCGGATCGGAGGTTGTGGTTTTTCCGAGTCGATCGGGAGTGACATATTCAAGAAGGACTCGTGCCATGTTAGTCATACCTCGCAGCCACAGCAAACTGTCTACGATGGACTAGCTGCTCGTCGCAATGGCCGGCAACTTCCGTGCGGTTCCGCCTCCAACCTAATTTCACGTTAAATCGGCGCCGCGGCCGTCGATGTACCATCCCCGTCCCCACCATCGCTCCTCTGCTGAAGTACGTCTCGCCAAACTAAAGGAAACAATAAAACAATTAATAACAATCGAAGCATTTCACTCCAGGGTAACACAGGCGAAATAGTTCCGGCCTGGTTCCGGCGCTTTTACGATCCCGTTCCACGCAACTGCCGTAATCCGTCCTGAAAAAAAAACTAGAAATTCAGTTTATTTACATCAGGCTGCTCGAATCAACAAAAGTAAACATTGAAGCAGTGCGCCCAATTCCATGGGAAACTGCTAGAACAAATATTTTCTGGCAACTCTGACTGCATGAATGAAAATTTTCATTCGAGCACGATCTGAGCACGATGAGCGCGATCTGGCACGATTTGGCACGTTGAGCCAAAAACGACCGCGATGAAGGTACGATGAGCAAAGATGAAGGAATTTGGTGCGATTTGGCACGATTTGGATGAAATCGTGGAGTGTCATCCCCCTCGGTCAGGTAGGATTACGCTGGCGGAGACCCTGCCCTCGCTCAGGGAAACTGAGTTGGGATGGGTTGTCGGCGGTGTATTGAAGCATTGAAGCGGCAGAGGAGCAGGAAGCGAGGATGAAGGTTTGAAATGCAGTCATTTCAACGTGGGGAGGATGTTGGACGAGTTGAGAAATGATGTGCACCTTCTGTGCAAAACTTTGGTTTGTTTTCATAGCGTGTAAATTTTCCGTGTACCTAAATGTCACAAATAATAAAGAAACAGAGTTTAGCGTGTAACCGAAAAAGTAAGACGCGCGTTTTTTACTCGATCCGACTGCGGAAGAAAAATCGGGAAAAAGGCCGCGAAAAATACAGTCCACTCGACGGAAACGGAAACAAGGATAAAAGTTTTTTTTAAATATTTTATTGAGGGCGTATTTAGTGAAAGTTGAGTTTTTTCAAAGGGTCAGCGATCATAGTTTTTTTAAAATTATTTTTATGAAAGCGTATTAAGCGAGACTTTAGTTTTTCTCAAGGCAACAACGATCATTTTTTTTTCTTGATGGCGTATTTAATGAAAGTTGGGTTTTTTCAAGGCGTCAACGATCAGTTTTTTTGCAAATATTTTCATGAGGGCGTATTGGTAAGAGTTTAGTTTTTCTCTTGGCGTCAACGAACATAGTTATTTTAAATATTTTTAGAAGGGCGTGTTTTGTGAAAGTGGAGTTTGTTCTTAACGTCAAATGGTTTTATGAGGGCGTATTTACTGAGAGTTGAGTTTTCACTTGATGGCGTATCTAGTGAGAGTGAAGTTTTTCCCTGGGTGTCAAACTTTGATAGTTATAAAAAAAGGCGGCCCTTCGGGCCGTGTCTTTGTCGGGACGTTAGGGGTGTAAGCCATTTTTTCCATGGGGGGCGTTGAACACCCATAACACCCCCCCCCCTTAGATACGGCCCTGGATAGTTAGAGGAAATGAGGCGTTTCTTATTCTAATATCACAGCTCAAGGGGACATCCGCTGCAGCAGAGGGTTGACTGAGGTGGAACACCCCATCCAGAACTTCGGTATAGTACTCGCAGAAGCCAATCGTCGATCAACTTCATCTTCGCCATCCTATGGACGTCGCCAAGTTTCAAAAAAGTTACCTTCTCCAAATATTTTTTGGTTTTTTTTCTCGAATGTAAACATTCTAACTAAGAAAAATCCAAATTTTCAAAGCTCTAAGTTTAAACATTTTAAACATTTACAATATTGTTTTTGATCACCGGAAGTTAATTATAATTATTTGCTTATATTGGCAATTAGCGGCGAGAAATATTAAACTAACCTAGGACAGAAAGAGGAGAGACAGAATTGAAGATCGCGACAACAGTTTTTTCAAACCTTTTGTCACATGGTGGATAGATCCAGACAGGGCGCTGGCAGTTATAAGGGGAAAGGAGGTGAAGAAGCTAAGGGCCATTCATTCTAAGTGTAATATTTGGTTAGCTGGTTAGCGAACGACTGGACATGGCGTACCATAGGTACTTCGAGTACCGCAGGAATAAAATAGACCCACCAAGCGGTCCGTTAGCCTCTTGTCCAGTAACTCCGATACCCTGGCCTCCCCGCGGCGCTAGCCGGGATACTAGTAACCATTGGAGAGATCGGGTACCGGTGGGAACTCTGGTAGTATGCTGACAGGGAAGGGGGGCTCCATCCTCTTCGGAGGGTGTAGCTATGCCGTTAGGCCTCGTGAGAAAGGCCCCCGTTACGGTGTCGAGAGAAAACCGGAGCTGGGTCTCGGTAGCTTCAAGGTGGCAGCCCCACCCCGAGACTAGGTATCGCAGCCCCAATCCGGCTGCATACCGAAAATTCAAGTATTACGAACAATCAAGAAGGAATAAGGATCCGGAACAAACGGCATAGACCTAGGCACGAAAAGGACACCGATTGGAAACTCGGAACATGGAACTGCAGATCGCTACGTTTCGATGGGTATGAGTACGCTCTGTTGAACGAGCTCAAACCCCGCAACTTCGATGTTGTAGCACTGCAGGAGATGTGCTGGAAGGGAGCGAAGATGTGGGAGGATGATGCCTTGGAGCTCACCATGTACCAGAGCGGCGGGGCCGAAAACAAGCTGGGAACCGGCTTCATAGTGTTGGGCAAGATGCGGAGTCGTGTGATAGATTGGGAGCCGATCGACGACCGGATGTGTAGGTTGAGGATTAAAGGCCGTTTCTTCAACTATCACATCTTCAACGTACATTGCCCACACGAGGAATTATCCGATGCCGAGAAGGAAGCGTTCTATGCGAAGCTGGAGCAGAAGTTCGACAGCTGCCCGCAGAGGGACGTCAAGATCGTCATCGGAGATATGAACGCCCGCATAGGAAGGGAGGAGATGTAAAAGCCGGTGATCGGGCCGAACAGCCTGCACACCGTCACCAACGACAACGGCCAGCGGTGCATCAACTTCGCAGCCTCCCGCGGTATGGTGGTACGGAGCACATTCTTCCCCCGGAAAGACATCCACAAAGTCACCTGGACATCGCCTAACCAACGAACAAAAACACAAATCGACCACGTCCTCATCGACGGCCGATTCTTCTCGGACATACGGAACATCCGCACGTACCGCGGTGCGGACATCCACTCGGACCACTACCTGGTGGGTGCAAGCATGCACTCAAAACTGTCGACGACGTACCACCGACGACGGAGCCGGCTCCCACCGCCGTTCAACACCGAGCGGCTGCAGGACACGGCTGCGGCTCAGCACTACGTGCAGCAGCTGGAAGCGAGCCTGCCAACGGAGGAGGAACTCGGCGCTGCCTCGCTCAACGATGGATGGAGCAGAATTTGTTCGGCCATCGGCAGTGCGGCTTCTTGACGAGAAGAAAGCAGCTTATGCGGTGAAGCTGAGAGCCGCAACTGATGAGAACGTGGCCAGATACAAACAAGCGCTGAAACAGCAGAGAACGGTCTTCAAGCTCAAGAAGCGCCAGCTGGAAGATCGCGATCGCGCCGAAATGGAGCAGCTGTTCCGGCAGAACGAGACGCGAAAGTTCTACGAGAAGGTGAACCGGTCCCGCAAAGGCTATGCGCCGCAAGCCAACACTTGTCGGGACGCCGAGGGAAACCTTCTTATGGACAAAGGCGAGGTGTTGAACAGGTGGCAGCAGTTCTTCAACGAGCACCTCAACGGCGATGTAGCGCATGGAGACGGCTTTGAAGCCCAACTTGGACCGCCCGCTGCTGACCAACAGTTCCCGGCACCTGATCTGGAGACGGTGAAGAAGGAGATTAGGCAGCTGAAGAACAACAGGGCCGCCGGTAAAGATCGGTTACCCGGTGAGCTCTTCAAATATGGAGGAGAGCAGTTGGCGAGGGCGATCCACTTGGTGATTTCTAAGATCTGGAGGGAGGAGAAACTACCAGAAGAATGGATGGATGGTGTCGTGTGTCCCATCTACAAAAAGGGCGATAAGCTGGACTGCGGCAACTACCGCGGCATCACGCTTATCAACGTGGCCTATAAAATCCTCTCCCAGATCCTCTGCCGTCTGCTGACACCGTACGCACGGAGGTTCGTGGGCCCCTATCAAGCGGGGTTTACTGGCGCTCGGGCCACCACGGACCAAATTTTCTCGCTCCGGCAGATCCTCGAGAAATGCCGTGAGTACAACGTGCCCACACATCACATCTTCATCGATTTCAAGGCAGCGTACGATACAGTCGACCGCGAACAGCTATGGCAGATCATGCACGAGAACGGATTTCCGGACAAACTGACTCGGCTGATCAAGGCTACCTTGGATCGTGTGATGTGTCACGTGCGAGTGGCAGGGGAGCTAGCGGACCCCTTCCAATCGCACCAAGGGTTACGACAAGGTGACGGCTTATCCAATGCGCTGTTTAACATCGGACTTGAGGGAGTTGTGCGAAGAGCGGGTATAGACACGAGAGGCACGATTTGCAACAGGACTGTCCAACTTCTTGCTTATGCGGACGACATTGACATCATAGCAAGAGACCTAGAGACGGTGAAAAGGGTTTACACCGCCTTAAAGACGCAAGCAAGACGAATTGGATTGGCCATGAATACGACGAAAACAAAGTACATGAAAGGGAGGGGCTCAAAGGACGTTGACCCCCCAAGACTCACCCCTTTAGCTGTGGATGGCGATGTGCTGGAGGAGGTGAGCGAATTCGTGTACTTGGGATCGCTGGTAACGGCCGACAACGACACCAGCTTAGAGATCCGGACTCGTATCCACTCCGCGAATCGCGCCTACTTTGGATTACGGAAAACCTTGACATCTGATCGAGTGCAACGCGCCACAAAGCTGACCCTGTACAAGACACTGATTAGACCGGTTGCCCTCTATGGCCATGAGACCTGGACGCTGCGGCAAGAGGGCGAACGAGCCCTTGGAGTTTTCGAACGGAAGGTGCTGCGAACGATCTACGGTGGAGTACGTACAGCTCAGAACGAGTGGCGAAGGCGCATGAACCACGAACTGCACGCGCTGCTGGGAGAACCGACCATCGTCACACTGGCGAGAATCGGGAGGCTCAGGTGGGCCGGACATGTCGCGAGGATGGACGAAGACCATCCTGTCAGGATGCTCTTTGACCGCGCGCGACCGGATGGCGGCACAGGCCGACGAGCAGGAGCACAGCGTGCACGATGGGGAAATCAGATCGAGGCGGACCTAAAAAAGATCTGCAACCTAGGAGACTGGCGAGCTGCAGCCCAGAACCGAGCAACATGGAACAACCTTCTTGATACAGCACGGGCACCGCGTATGGTGTTCTAAGCTGATTGGTATGTATGTAATATTTGGTTGAACTAGCTTTTTAGGGGTCTTCCATTAGTTTAATATTTCTCGCCGCTAATTGCCAATATAAGCAAATAATTATAATTAACTTCCGGTGATCAAAAACAATATTGTAAAGCAAAAAATAAGTTGGTAAAAAAGAAAAACAATTAAAGGAACTATCGGTACAGAGGGCTCAAAAGCAGCAACATTTCGGTAGATAATATCTGAAAATAAGAAATCCATCGGTAGAATCGAAGTGCGCCACTAAGAGTATATAGCGAGTTTGGTTGAGCTAGCTTTTTGGGGATGACGAAACACGAAAAGAAATTATCGTGTGTCAACTATGTGGGACATTCTCCGATACCTTCTGTGTCGGTTAAAGGAAGACCCCTAAAAAGCTAGTTCAACCAAATATTACACTTAGAATGAATGGCCCTTAGCTTCTTCACCTCCTTTCCCCTTATAACTGCCAGCGCCCTGTCTGGATCTATCCACCATGTGACAAAAGTCGCGATCTTCAATTCTGTCTCTCCTCTTTCTGTCCTAGGTTAGTTTAATATTTCTCGCCGCTAATTGCCAATATAAGCAAATAATTATTTTAAACATTTACGTTTTGAGCAATTCTCTACGAAATCGGTCTTTTTTCTTCAATTTTATTTTTTGTATTTTTTAATCCGGCTGAAACTTTTTTGGTGCCTTCGGTATGCCCAAAGAAGCCATTTTGCATCATTAGTTTGTCCATATAATTTTCCATACAAATTTGGCAGCTGTCCATACAAAAATGATGTATGAAAATTCAAAAATCTGTATCTTTTGAAGGAAATTTTTGATCGATTTGGTGTCTTCGGCAAAGTTGTAGGTATGGATACGGACTACACTGGAAAAAAATGATACACGGTAAAAAAAATTTGGTGATTTTTTTATTTAACTTTTTATCACTAAAACTTGATTTGCAAAAAAACACTATTTTTATTTTTTTTTATTTTTTGATATGTTTTAGAGGACATAAAATGCCAACTTTTCAGAAATTTCCAGGTTGTGCAAAAAATCATTGAGCGAGTTATGAATTTTTTAATCAATACTGATTTTTTCAAAAAATCGAAAAATTGGTCGAAAACATTTTTCAACTTCATTTTTCGATGTTAAATCGAATTTGCAATTTTTTTATTTAACTTTTTATCACTAAAACTTGATTTGCAAAAAACACTATTTTTATTTTTTTTTATTTTTTGATATGTTTTAGAGGACATAAAATGCCAACTTTTCAGAAATTTCCAGGTTGTGCAAAAAATCATTGAGCGAGTTATGAATTTTTTAATCAATACTGATTTTTTCAAAAAATCGAAAAATTGGTCGAAAAAATTTTTCAACTTCATTTTTCGATGTTAAATCGAATTTGCAATTTTTTTATTTAACTTTTTATCACTAAAACTTGATTTGCAAAAAAACACAATTTTTTTTTTTATTTTTTGATATGTTTTAGAGGACATAAAATGCCAACTTTTCAGAAATTTCCAGGTTGTGCAAAAAATCATTGAGCGAGTTATGAATTTTTTAATCAATACTGATTTTTTCAAAAAATCGAAAAATTGGTCGAAAAAATTTTTCAACTTGATTTTTCGATGTTAAATCGAATTTGCAATCAAAAAGTACTTTAGTGAAATTTTGATAAAGTGCACCGTTTTCATGTTAAATCCATTTTTAGGTGACTTTTTTGAAAATAGTCGCAGTTTTTCATTTTTAAAAAATAGTGCACATGTTTGCCCACTTTTGAAAAAAATATTTTTGAAATTTTCCTGTTATTTGATTTAACGGTGCACATCAACCAAAGCTTTTTCACCTAGATTTTTGTTACAGACATTTTAGTATCTTCAAAACTACGGGAACTATCGATATGATTTTTCATTCATCCCCTAAAGTACTGTCCACAAAGAAATTTACAACAAAGTTTGACTAATTTTACAATCGCGTTGTTGCGGGATTGGGTCCGTAAGTTTGACAATTTTGGAATAATAAGACAACAACTTCCTTCGTACACTTAAAAATTATTTTTTTTTGCAATTTATGCCCGTAAGGGTCAAGTTATATGGCATGGACTCACAAAAAGAAGCACACAGCAGTAAATAATAAATATTTGACTTAAAATGAATTTATTACGCTTAACAAAATTTTGTTGGAGGGGAGGAGGGGAGGGAGGAGTGAAAGAAAGAGGGGGAAGGGGTTGTGTCCTTGAAGTGGGGATGTATTAGCTTATCCATAATTTAATAATATAAACTTGCAATACAATATATAAGCAATTCTGTTGTACTTGCAAATGTACGAAAATACTATTTATTATAAACAATCAACTATTGAAAAACACGAAAAGTCATAAAAATCGACGTATACCATTTCAATACCATACATTTACCCAAATTTGTATGAAAAAAAAACATTTAAAAAGCAAAAAATAATAATTGGCCGCCTGTTTGTATGGGGATGGCCCATAGTGCGTCGTCGGTCGGGTGGAAAGGATCCAGGTTTAGCAGCATCTTTAGCAGCCGGTTCTGCTTCACTTGTAATTTCTTCCGATGGGGAGCTGCACAGCACAATGGGCCATCCCCATACAAACAGGCGGCCAAATTATTTTTTGCTTTTTAAATGTTTTTTTTTTTCATACAAATTTGGGTTCCCATCTGCTGCAACCTTCCATCGGATGAGAAAGTAAAATGTCGGTCCCGGCTTTGGTTGTTAGGCCGTTAAGTCATTCCAGGTGAAGGAGTCGTCTCCATGCAAGTGACGAACTGTCACTTTTTACACGGCGCTCACGAACACTATCAAACACACGTTTTGTAGTGTGTGTGTGTGAACTCCGTGTAAAAGGGGTATCAATCTAAAAAGTGACCCCGTTCGTTTGACAACAGTTGGTGTCAAACCATCGGGGTTTGAGTGTAGTGCCTTTCTCAAAAATGTCTTAATTTAATTACCTTTCACATGATCGGCACTGCCTACTAAGATATTTTTTATGATGATAATATTTTTTTTTAAACATAAAAATTACAACAAGTTTTGACGAAGTTCATGAAAATTATTATATAGCATTCATTGCAAAACTCAGTAGGCAGTGCGCATCATGTGAAAGGGAGTTAAATTTTGGAGAAAGGCACTATTTATTTCAGGAAATTGTGCATATCTCTACTTATATCGAACCAAAACTGATGCTTTTTTATGGAACTTGTTCGGAAAACTGTTCTCCACAATGTGATTGATTCTAAAATGTTTTAAAATGTAATAGTGTGATGTGGCAGAGGATTGAAAAATAATTTTTGGAATCTATTGGGTAATAAACAGCAAAAATCAAACCATCCACATTAACGACCCCCGGGTCTTTTGTGGTCTCTATTGCAAGTTTCTGCTCGAACCTAGGAGTCCGAAGGCTTGAATGGGGAGAGCACCCAAACCTCTTTCTACTCCAAGGAACCTTCCACCCCAGTGTTTGAACTGACGACCTTTGGATTGCGAGTCCAACCGCCGCCAGCGATTCCACCGGAGTAGGCTTGGTTTGGTGTGTTGTTTGTATATATGGCATGGAGACAACACAGTTTGTTCTTCGCAATGTGAATGATTCTGTTACAATAAAGAATAACGCGGGACACGAACGAGTTACAACATTTATTGAACAAACTAAACAAATTAAAATATAAAGAACGACCGAGCCGTGCACTGACTGTGTGCCACGGTAGACGGTCAACGACACAATAAAACACAAAGTGACGACGACAAATCTCCTCTGCCTTGCGCGGCTTGCATCGGCTTGGTGTTGACGACGGTCATCACAATGAGCTGCCGGCACGTAGCTTTGCGTCGTCAGGGTGGTCCTCCAACACCTCCCCCTTTTAATGAAGAAGTTGTTGGTCATTCTTCATGGGTGCTATTCTGGATGTTAAGAGTTATGAAGCATGCCAGATGATCGATGAGGAGTTATCTTGGAGGGAGTGGACTTGGAACCACCCTAGTAGATGTTGTTCAGCCTCTTGCGGGTTCACAGCAGAAACCACAAGTGACCCGATTTGTGTTTGTGCTGACTGCTGCTGTTTTGATGATCAGGTCCACCAGGTGAGATGGATCCAGCTGAAGTTGATGATGCAGCCACCCGACGTACAAAACTCGATTAACCCTTGAAAGACCAGGATCCCAGGGCCAGTCGTGGCCTTTTCTGCTGCTCCAGACGTCGGTTCTCACGTTGCTGTCGAACTGGTCCAGGTTGAAGTGGGTTGTCGGCGACCTGAACAGAAATGTTTGAAGCCGATTGCCCAGCAGAAAGGTGATGATTTCGAGGAGGTCTTCTCCCCCCGTTGAAGAGATCTTGAGCGCCCGTCTTCGCGTGTCCTCGAAGCGCCCAGCGAACCCGGTTGATTGAGGGTCGCGGCGGTTCGTCGTGCTGGTAAACGAACCGATGTGCACGTTCTGGTTGATCTTCGGGAGAACCGAGCGGGGTTGCGTTTTGGGATGAATGGGCAAAACGTACCGGGACTGAATGGTGATGTCAGTCGAACAGTGCTCCCCAGAACAATGCAGTGCTTGGTGTGGGTTGTGGTCACGCTGCGTATCACCAATCATGACGTCATCGGAATGACACTTGAAGCTGAGACCATTGACGTTGGTGCCAATCAACTGCTTCAACTTCGGTGTAGATGTGAGGCACGAAGTGTGTGTGTCGATGGCCTGGTCCAGATGGGCTGACTCATCGGTGTGGTGGAAGATTTGATGCCCCGCCATTTTGTTGATGACGACCTCCGTAGGAGGTGGCGGATGTTGATCAAACTCCACGGTGGTTGCTTCGCCGGAGGCTCGGAGTGAGTGAACCGGCCTCGGCAGACCTGCAGGCTTGACCATGTGCGGTGTTCGGAACTCCGCGTTTCCTGCCGCTTGCTCACCGGAATGGTCGAACCTTGGGCTGCTGCTGGAACCGTTGACGAGCTCCTCCGTGGTCAGCTGCGTCGCCAACGCCTGGATGTTGAGCTTCGCCATCAACTGCTGCTGCTGGACCAGGATTTGGAGCAGTAACTGCTTCTCCCGCTCTCCTAGCTCCAGCGGTTCCCACATGGCGCATAACCTCAAAAAGGTCGACACGGTATCTCGGAGAACTTTCGGCGTTCTACTCCGCGGAACCGACACCGGAAATCTTCGTCGCCACTTTGTTACAATAAAGAATAACGCGGGACACGAACGAGTTACAACATTTATTGAACAAACTAAACAAATTAAAATATAAAGAACGACCGAGCCGTGCACTGACTGTGTGCCACGGTAGACGGTCAACGAAACAATAAAACACAAAGTGACGACGACAAATCTCCTCTGCCTTGCGCGGCCTGCATCGGCTTGGTGTTGACGACGGTCATCACAATGAGCTGCCGGCACGTAGCTTTGCGTCGTCAGGGTGGTCCTCCAACAGATTCTAAAATGTTTTAAAATGTAATAGTGTGTTGTGGCAGAGCATTAAAAAATAATTTTCGGAACCTATTGGGTAATAAACAGCATATTTATTAAATAATCCATGTTTTGCATTGTTTAACGCTCAAATTCGTATCCGGGCAATGTGTTGCTGTATTTTCATGACAAATTGTACAAAGAAAAGATTTATTTTCGGTCGTATTAGGGTTTCCAGCTTGGATTTTGGAGTAATTTCAAAGATTGCTAGAAATCTGGTAAATTTGGTTCGATTTTTTTGTGGAGGTCAAATATGGGTCAAATATGATTAGTTAGAGTCCCCAAGGCATATTCATAAGGAGTTTGAGTGATATCAACATGAATGCACCGAATTTCTGTGACTTTTTTGAACAAATATCCCATAAAATCGAAAAAAAATCTTCAAAAAAAATTTGCTCTAGACCCCCCGACGAAATATTCCGGTACACACCGCAAAATGTCGGGAAATAGCCTTTCTTTCACGGTGCCAAATATCAGACATACACATTTTTTTATCATTAGTTTGTTCAAAAAAACACCGTGATTATTGTAGCCCGCCAATACCCAGTTTTGGCGAACTGCATAAAACCATAAAACTGTCATGAAAATATCTACAAAACGTACTTAACTAACACCATGATACATATAAAAATCAGTTTGTTAAGTACATTTCAGAATGGAATCAATTTTCTGTGAAAATATGCACATGTCGCATTTTTTATGGGCCATACTGTACACGCAATACATACGCACGGAGATTACTCTGTTGATACTGATTGGACGACTATTGCGCCCTTCACAGATAAAAAACTAAATCAATTGTTGCAGATTGTAAGTTATGTTAACTATCATATGTTTGTATACTGTAATACTGTATATGTATCTATACTGTTTGTATATTAGAATGTAACAAAAATGAGTTTTTGGCAGGCATTCAGGGGCATACCGAGCCCAAATCCCAATCAAATCCCAATTATGAGATCGATTGGACAAACTGGCGCTTTGAAATTGAATTTTAAATGGGATTTTACCCATAAAAAGATTGGTTTTCAATGATTGAAATCCAGAGTTTTTTTAAAAGGTCCAATAAACTATTGTCTTTCATATGTTTATAGGACCTATTCATAAAGAAACTCTAGAAATGTATTGTTGATTTCAGTTTAAGTGCTATAAAATGTAAATTTGTAAATTAAGGCGTCATCCATAAAGTATGTCACGCTCTAGGGGGGGGGGGGGGGGGGGGGGGGGGTTTGTGCAAGCGTGACATTGCATGTTATAAGTAAAGGAAAAGCGTGACAAAGAGGGGGAGGGGGGGGGGGGTAAATTTTGGCTGTTTTTAGCGTGACGTACTTTATGGATGAAGCCTTCAAGGAGTTTTTGATACATAAAAGAATCATATTGAAAAGAAACAGTATACGCAAAGCATTAAATTTGAAAACAGTTTTACACATTTTTTAACTAACCGAAACTAACTGAAATAATTAATGTTAGGGTTAGACAGGTGACCTAATTCGACCCATGTATTACAATTCATCTCTGACTCCGAATCCGGCTTATTTTTTTTTTTGAAAGTTTAGCGACTTAAAATCCGACTTAAAATAAGAGTTCGTAAATTTTGCCGTGATCACTACGAATGTGTTTCCATGAGTATTATATCCCTGACTGAAAAGTCCGTCGGACGTCCGTCGTTTGTCGTCCGTGCAATCGTACGACGTCGCACGACAATGTCGCGCGACTATCGCACGAATGTCAGACGTTTTTGCACCAAAATGTCGTATTTGTCGTGCGATCGATAATCGAAATTGTACGACATTGTCGTACGACATTCGACCGACGTCGCACGGTTTTGTTATTTAGAATGTCGTGCTATTGTCGTGTGCTGTCATTTCGGATTTTTAGGTTATGTTGCTGTTGAAAAAAACTGTTGTGTTGTTTTTTATTTTATTTTTTATTCAAACACATCTAATTTCACAATTATATTAACTTTTTCACGAAATTTAACTTCCGGATCGCCGATTCTTCTCCAACTTGGCATTCTTCGGATGCTCTCGGATTTGCCTTGACCGCAGCTTCCGGCTTGGATGTTGGTGTTGGACTTTTGCTTCTCGACGAGCTGATCAAAGTTTAACCCGCCAATCTTGGATCTCAGGCGGATTGATGGCCACCGGGGTAGGAGATAACGTGAATACTTCCGTGGGTTCTACGGAGGCGAACTCATGGTTTCCGGCATGATCAGATTGGAATATATTGGAATCAATATATAAATTAAATTCATACTTAAATATTAATAATATAAAAATTTCAAAAAAGGTATTTTAAACATAAAAATCAATTAAAAATTAAGACATTTTAAAAATAGATTTAAAAACTTATAAAACTCATTTTTTTTGCAACTAATTTTAAAATCGAAATTACAAGATTTTTTTTTTAAATTAAGCATGTATGTTGGGACCTTCAACCTTCCTCTTCGATAGCTAGTAGTGCGAAGGGCCCAGCACGGGTTGATTTACCGTGACCTGCAAGTCTGCCTCGCCAGCCTCGTCCAAGCTACCATCGATGACCTCATACCAGCGGCGACCTTGGGTTTGTGAAGACGGCAAGTCTTCTCCGACGTCCGGAATCCAATCCGAGTAGATTTGTCACCGTTTACACCAAATAAAACCGCCAGGTTGTAAGTTAAACGCGACTAACACTACATACGTTTATTCTAAGTCAAAAGTTACAAGTAAAATAACCGAGTACGCGGTCGCACCGCGACCTTCCCCGAAGGGAGCCAATTTGGAATCTTGTTTGTGAGATACAATCTAAGCCTGCCCTATCGAGCCAAGAGTGAAGAAGGAGATGTAGAAAGGAATCGAAAATAGCCCAATATCACAAGTAATGACGTCATCACCAAATTGTTCTGGGCAAGACCTAGCAAAACCTAATTCACACTGTTCTTCTCTCGTAGATGTGCTCGATCAGTACAGACGGTTTCAGATGAGTGCCAGGGTTGTAGTTATGGGCTCTGCCAGTCTCAAACATTCTCACCCACCCAGAAATTCCTCGAATTTATGAACAAACCAAAAATCTCTCAAAGGGAATTGGGATTTTGGATGAAAGAATGGCTATCCTAATCAATTAATAAAAAGCAAATTTGAGCGCTCAGCTCACCCACCATGAAAGATCCAGCTAATAGATGTTCACATCGTTATTGTTTAAAGTTCGATCCTTGATTGCTGAAACTTGAGTTGATCCCTGGTTCTGCAATCCTTCCAGCAGTCCTCTTCACCGAACTTGTTTTCCTGGTAGATTGTTGCTGAGCGATCTGAGTCAGCTTCTCCCAGCAGTGACTTTTACCGTCCGGTCCACTTGAGTTGACTTGAGTCCTGAAAATGTATGCTCTCCTGTCCTTGGAATACCTGACCAAATTCCCTTGAATGGTCATGACCTTGTTCCGTTCATAGTTATCGGATGTTGGAGTGGAGTTCCGCAAAGCTTCAACCTATACGACCGTGCTTGGCTTGGTCGTAAGTCTATCCTGACCTTGGGACCTGACCGACTGCCCTGCAGTAGCAAATTGTGTGACTCCGCCCGAGTAGGTCAACAAGTGGAAGTTATTGCAATATCCTGATCGACTGCCCTGCAGTGATCGTGAACCCATTTCCGCCCGGGGAATGCTGCACCGGCAGCCCTTGCAGTGGTAGAAAGGTCTGGTACGGTTCCAGCCAGCCGGGGTCACTCCACAGTGACGCAGCACTTGCGTTGGTGTTGGATGGTAAACGGCGTTGATGACGCCTCATCGAAACCACAGCCTAGTGGCAACCGTTTTCCGGAACCTTTGGATGACGTCCCGATGACGCCAGACCGCCTCTAAAGTGTCCACTCCAGAGGTTGCAGTGCTCCTGACTGCTTTGGGATGGGAGCCCAGTGCTCCACTTGTCCAGGTTGGACCCTGAACCCTTGGTTCGGAATGTGCAGCGCGTCCTTGGCTGCTTTGGATGGGAGCCCAGTGCTCCGCTTATTCAGGTTTGACCCTGAACCCTTGTTCCGGGAATGTGCAGCGCTTCCTTGGCCGCTTGGGGTGGAGCCCAGTGCTCCGTTAGTCCAGGTGGGATCCTGAACCCTTGCTCCGGAATGTGCAGCTCGTCCTTTGCTGCCCCTACTAGGTTGGATAGAAAACGAACTCCTTTCGCTCCGTGGGCGTACAGCGTACCGGTGACCGCACGTGGCATGCGGGTTTGTCCTCCGCTGTCCTGTTGTCCTCTCTCGGCAGAGACCGCTGACCGTATACCGTGGAAGTTGCAGCTCACCTTGACTGCACCTTGATCTTGTCCGAGTTGACCTTGGTTTGGATGGTGGCATCCCGTTGATACCACGCTGGAAGGATTGGTACATCCCGTTGACGTGACCGATGACACGTGGCGACCCCTCGCCGATCGTGGTGGATGATGACGTCCCAGTGACGTCCCCTTGGGTTGACCTGGTTCAGCCTTTCTGAACCACCTTTGCGCTCCGACCTCCGGACCCTGCCCAGAGTAGCGTGGATGTGTGGGTGTGCTTCGTCCTGCATACAAGTTGACTAACCCGATTGACGAAATTTCCTTGTGCAGCCTCCATGCACTTACTCAATGAACGGGTAGTGTGAATGTGGTTACAATTCGTGTTGTGAATGGACGTTTTAGTTGAGAGTACGATTCATTGTTCACCTTCCAGGACTTTTGTGAACTTGAGAACCCTTCCAATACCAAGCAAGCATGCAGTACATGGCAAATTGCTACATTTCATTGACCTGTGCGTTTGACCTAACCTTCAATGCTCAACTCTTGGCTCAACCACAATCTGTTTCCTAAACAATTAAGTCCACTGATCTTAATGAATGAATCACGAGAACTGGATGAAGGCACCATTAACGTGAATGTTGAACTAATGTCCATCACCGAATCGCAAAACATTACGATCGATGAACCAGTAGACTCGATTGTTGATCCTAGTGGTCCTTGTGACGTCACCATGACGTTGGATGTTGTCCGATGGTGTGGTTGGAGCCACGTAAACCGTGGCCGTCATAAACCGTGGTTGATTACAGATGTGGAAGTTCGCAGGGGCACATAGAAGAGGATTGAATGATTTAATGCGTGCAGTCTCCGATGTCCTGCCTCGGCGGACATACACTTCTTTAAATGTGTTACCTTAGAAAACTAGTATCTGCGCTGCCTCTTCGATACGCTGCCACCAGCTACTCCGAGCCGTACATTGCCTGACGTGCCACGAGGGTTGGCATACGACAACGTAAATCTCCGACTAGCCTCCAAGTCGGATCCGAGTAACACCCGAGGTGTCACGTGGTCCGAAAACTGACAGCCGACCGATCACATGGCTGAGTCGAGACGATCCTTGTTGATACCCGTTGAGTGGAATCGTAGTTGGTTGAAAGCGATCGTCCGATCGCCGTCCTGGTTGCACCACCATAATTAGATGAGCCACACACACTTGGATATTGATGTGTGCGCGTCACGAAGGCCAAACGTAGCTCTATTGGTTTGTTGCAGCGGCTGCTGTTGAGTTCCATCGCGTAGGTTCTCATCTCCTCGATGTTATGACCGCCTGGTCGATCCCTTGACCGAACCGTGGAAAACGCGTGGGTGGGGTTCTCGAGATCGTTGGTTGATCGGTGTTGATACATGAATAAAGAATTTGGTGTAGATTTCCGCTAATGGTCATTGCTTCGGCGACATATACGTGTGTAATTATTTACCTTTGAAAAAAGTACGTTGTTCCTCAATGACCAAACAGCGCATCTCCCCAGTCTCGAAGTCCGTTAACCGTAGATCTGAGCTCCTGAGTGCCTCCCAGGCACTGCGCTCGTTCGTCCAAGCACGTCGATCTCCAACGACGCACCTATCGGTGGTGGCCGATTCATGGCCAATATTTCGACTGATTGGTTCGCCCAGTGTCCAGATGATTGAATGTTGTAACTCCGAAGCTCACAGCGTGACACTGTACGAGAGCTTTTCCACCGCGTTGCTCGTTAGTCCAAGAGCCCTCGCGCGATTGAACGTTGTCCGTGTGCCAACGGATTGGATTGCATCGAATAAACGTGTTCCGGTTGAGCGTGGGATATCCATGAAAGGGTTGAATGAATTGTGTTAGATGTTGCTCGTGGTGCCTCGGCCAGACATACACTCTTGTTCATGCAGTATTTACCTTAACAGAACAGGAAATCCAACCAGATGAGTGCTGTCTTGAGGCGGACCGATGCTTGGCATAGGGTTGAATGCCGATTGACCAGGAGTCTGCAGCTCAAATCCTGTTGTAAGTCGCAGACGACGCCGAATCCGATGGCGCCAAACCTCCATAATTGATTCATGACGTACTTAATTGTTCCACAGATCGCGATGGTGGATGACTGCGTCCTCGAGTCACCTTCGCGATGGCGTTCTCCCGAGTACAATAGTCCTTTTCCAATGGAACGCCATTTTCATACCTTCCGCCAGACCGTGGTTAAGGGTAAAATCCATCGCCGTTTGTCTTTGGGTGATCCTGAATCGACGGATTTTCCAGTATCTCGACCGGAACCGAGAACTCCATATTCTTCTCTCCGGTGCCGATGGATTGTGGGGCTTGGTTCGAGGTTCTTTGGCCGGATCGGGGGTGGCTTGCGGGCCGGTTCCGTGGGTTCCCCGATCCGGTTCGAAGGACCAAATGTTGGGACCTTCAACCTTCCTCTTCGATAGCTAGTAGTGCGAAGGGCCCAGCACGGGTTGATTTACCGTGACCTGCAAGTCTGCCTCGCCAGCCTCGTCCAAGCTACCATCGATGACCTCATACCAGCGGCGACCTTGGGTTTGTGAAGACGGCAAGTCTTCTCCGACGTCCGGAATCCAATCCGAGTAGATTTGTCACCGTTTACACCAAATAAAACCGCCAGGTTGTAAGTTAAACGCGACTAACACTACATACGTTTATTCTAAGTCAAAAGTTACAAGTAAAATAACCGAGTACGCGGTCGCACCGCGACCTTCCCCGAAGGGAGCCAATTTGGAATCTTGTTTGTGAGATACAATCTAAGCCTGCCCTATCGAGCCAAGAGTGAAGAAGGAGATGTAGAAAGGAATCGAAAATAGCCCAATATCACAAGTAATGACGTCATCACCAAATTGTTCTGGGCAAGACCTAGCAAAACCTAATTCACACTGTTCTTCTCTCGTAGATGTGCTCGATCAGTACAGACGGTTTCAGATGAGTGCCAGGGTTGTAGTTATGGGCTCTGCCAGTCTCAAACATTCTCACCCACCCCCCGATGACCTGCAAGTCTGCCTCGCCAGCCTCGTCCAAGCTACCATCGATGACCTCATACCAGCGGCGACCTTGGGTTTGTGAAGACGGCAAGTCTTCTCCGACGTCCGGAATCCAATCCGAGTAGATTTGTCACCGTTTACACCAAATAAAACCGCCAGGTTGTAAGTTAAACGCGACTAACACTACATACGTTTATTCTAAGTCAAAAGCCCAGCGGCGACCTTGGGTTTGTGAAGACGGCAAGTCTTCTCCGACGTCCGGAATCCAATCCGAGTAGATTTGTCACCGTTTACACCAAATAAAACCGCCAGGTTGTAAGTTAAACGCGACTAACACTACATACGTTTATTCTAAGTCAAAAGTTACAAGTAAAATAACCGAGTACGCGGTCGCACCGCGACCTTCCCCGAAGGGAGCCAATTTGGAATCTTGTTTGTGAGATACAATCTAAGCCTGCCCTATCGAGCCAAGAGTGAAGAAGGAGATGTAGAAAGGAATCGAAAATAGCCCAATATCACAAGTAGGGGAGAAATGTTCGGGAGTAAGGTCTCCCAGAGCTACATCCCTGGATGGTTTGAACTTTGGTCATTTGCGTTTTTACCATTCCTCTTTGGCCGCAATACCACTGCACTGATTTGAGGAACAATTACAGAGCCAAGATGTGCTGGTCAGCAGTTTTGGTCTTCTATTTGGTCGATGGTCAGTGGTAGTGCACAAGAGATAAGCCGATAAGAGAGAACGATCTCTCTCTCTGATCGGTTGGGGTTCATCCCGACTGGAAGGGATCTGGACCAAGTAGGGAGCAATTAGGGAAAGCAATTTTAAGTAGTCCTAGAACCTAGGGACGGTACGGGTCGGACACCCGTCCGTCGTGACGCGTTGTATATATTGTACATATCTTGACGAATAAATGTTATTTGTATAACTGTGGTTTATAATCGCGAGTGTGGTGCTTTATTTGGAATCCGGACGGCGCTCATGGATCACCTGGGCGTTGGAGTACCTGCGCTGGAGTCGCAGTACGATCTGCTGGTCTGCGGGTAATACCCCCCCCCCCCTGGCGTCGTGGTTTCCTATCGTGTTGGGACTTGGCTCCGAACTTCATCATCCACTTGAGCTATCGAAACACCCCGGGAAGGACCAAACCCCAACATTTGGTCCTTCGAACCGGATGAAGGACGGTGGGACCATGTTGGAAGGCTTTGGATCAACGCCATTGGTAGCCAGCACCAACGCCAACATTCAACAATGGGTGAGCGCCAAAATCTATCCGCCAAATGCACTTTCGCCGCCATCGCACTTGCTGCACAAAAGGACATCAAGGTACAAAGGCCTCAACAAAGCGCCATGGACATGGCCACGGCTTTGGCCACCGGAACACACCAAGGACTACTCAGCATCGGACAGCATGCAACCCAACGGTACCTTGGATTGGACCGAGGTGGACACGGTCAACTTAGGAAGGATTGGTCGGCCTCGACATCGCCCGGTGTCGCAATCAACATCCTCGCATGCTGAACTCCTATTCATCGCCCACGTGGGCCCACCCACGTGTAGTCCAACGGGGCACCGCACGTGCACAGAAAGTTTCAGTTAAATCTGGATTACCGGAACAAGGGCGTTCATTCCCAGCAGCCATGGACGAACTGCGTATCCACGGAACAGGGTTTTGTATCCCGGACAGGTAGAGTACGGATTCGCCACCCAATCCCCACCCACGTGCAGTCAAGGACGCACTGCACCACCCAAAGATAATCGGTCGTCGCCTGGTCAGGCACAGCCGAGCAGGACAAACCACTGCACGGAGTCGGCACTCCAGGTTTCAACCCATCATCGGGACGGTGTGATTGCCAGGAGCGCAGCACACTGCGGAGGATCGTACCAACGTACACCACTGGAAGGATCGGCAAGGGACCGCCGAACCACTACCACTACACTCGGGTACTACTACACTATCACGGGTTGTAAAACGGCAGGGGAGCTGGCGTCGGACAACTTCAGCTCGAATCAACTCTTTCCCATCGTGATCTCCTGGTACGGAGACACACAACCAAGCGTACGGTGGCAGGCTCAGGTGTGCTTGCCAGGTGTTTCAAGGATGCATCTCATATGCATGGAGGGAACAGGCCACAGGATGTGACTGTTCAACCAAGGATTTGGATTTCGTTTTGGACGGTCTACGGAGACTGTTCACCCACACACTCCCACCCAAGGGCACTAGGAAAGTGCCAATAATGACGGCAGGGTCGTTGTTATGGAATCCGGAGGTCAACCCGTCACCATCGGATCGGTGACAAAAGCGTGCTGCACAGGGCAGCGAACAACGCTATCGCTATCCAAGGATCGGTTAGTCGGTGCACTAGTCATCCACAAGGGAGGTTCGGCGTGTCTAGGAACGGCATGCCTCGGATCTCAACCTACTGGGGCAGGGCTCCATAGGTATCCCGGTACGAAGCCACGGGACGTCACCAGCACGTCATGCTTCGAGCCACACCCACATCCCACCAACACACAGGAGCAAGGGCTCCTCGGAAACGGAATCCAATGGTCGAGCATAAGCACGTCGTGGGACGTCATGCTTCACCACCCACACCGGAGCGCGGGCTCAATTGGAAGGAAACATCAACCTGGTGCACGGTACGCATCAACCCAAGGAAGGAACAACCCAAGGAGGTCAACGGGAACCGAAGGACAACCGGATTAGGTAACCATCAATAATCGGTTAGGAGGTGATGTGCCACACGGACGTGGACATCAACCTAGGAAATTGCAACACACAATTTGTACACACTTACACCTACACCTACACTGAGGAGGAAATTTAGTTTTGTTCAGAAATTGGGTAATTTCAGGGCAGGGGAGAATGTTCGGGAGTAAGGTCTCCCAGAGCTACATCCCTGGATGGTTTGAACTTTGGTCATTTGCGTTTTTACCATTCCTCTTTGGCCGCAATACCACTGCACTGATTTGAGGAACAATTACAGAGCCAAGATGTGCTGGTCAGCAGTTTTGGTCTTCTATTTGGTCGATGGTCAGTGGTAGTGCACAAGAGATAAGCCGATAAGAGAGAACGATCTCTCTCTCTGATCGGTTGGGGTTCATCCCGACTGGAAGGGATCTGGACCAAGTAGGGAGCAATTAGGGAAAGCAATTTTAAGTAGTCCTAGAACCTAGGGACGGTACGGGTCGGACACCCGTCCGTCGTGACGCGTTGTATATATTGTACATATCTTGACGAATAAATGTTATTTGTATAACTGTGGTTTGTAATCGCGAGTGTGGTGCTTTATTTGGAATCCGGACGGCGCTCATGGATCACCTGGGCGTTGGAGTACCTGCGCTGGAGTCGCAGTACGATCTGCTGGTCTGCGGGTAATACCCCCCCCCCCCCCCTGGCGTCGTGGTTTCCTATCGTGTTGGGACTTGGCTCCGAACTTCATCATCCACTTGAGCTATCGAAACACCCCGGGAAGGACCAAACCCCAACAATGTATGTTTGCTGATTTTTTGAAATTTTAAAATGTCGAAATTTAGGATTTTAAAATTTATGAATTTCAAAATTCTAAAATTCTAAAATTCTAAAATTCTAAAATTCTAAAATTCTAAAATTCTAAAATTCTAAAATTCTAAAATTCTAAAATTCTAAAATTCTAAAATTCTAAAATTCTAAAATTCTAAAATTCTAAAATTCTAAAATTCTAAAATTCTAAAATTCTAAAATTCTAAAATTCTAAAATTCTAAAATTCTAAAATTCTAAAATTCTAAAATTCTAAAATTCTAAAATTCTAAAATTCTAAAATTCTAAAATTCTAAAATTCTAAAATTCTAAAATTCTAAAATTCTAAAATTCTAAAATTCTAAAATTCTAAAATTCTAAAATTCTAAAATTCTAAAATTCTAAAATTCTAAAATTCTAAAATTCTAAAATTCTAAAATTCTAAAATTCTAAAATTCTAAAATTCTAAAATTCTAAAATTCTAAAATTCTAAAATTCTAAAATTCTAAAATTCTAAAATTCTAAAATTCTAAAATTCTAAAATTCTAAAATTCTAAAATTCTAAAATTCTAAAATTCTAAAATTCTAAAATTTTATATTTTAGAATTCTAGAATTTTTAGACTTTTGAAAATTTCTAATTTTATAATTAATAGAATTTTTCGAATTTTCAAAATATAAAACTATAAAAAAAATTGATTGTAATTTTATTTTAGAATTTTTAGAATTTTAAACTCATAATTTTTAGAATTTTTGAATTCTAAACTCTAATTCTAAATATGACGAACGACATTTAGATTTTTTTTTATTTCAAGAATTTTGGGAATATAAGAATTTTAATAATGTTAGAATTTAACAATTTTAGTATTTTAGAATTAAAGAATTTCAGTATTTGAGGTTTTTTCAATTTCCAAATTTAAATATTTTAGAATTTCAGATTTTTTAGTGAAATGTTTTGAGAACTTTAAGACCTCGAAAATTTTATGATTTATGAAATTCTATAAGGCTGGTACAAATATTTTTAAAAGTTTTTGTCACCCCCCCCCCCTTCTAAATTGGCCCGAAAAATCAGGGGGCAAAAAAAATATTTTTACAATAAACTTCAAAATTTCAATGAAAATTCAAGTGCAACCAGCTGAAATCAATTCAAAATACATTCTCCTGCGTTTAAAATCATTTTTAGCATGTCTGGGTTTATTAAAAAATCTTAAGATTTTTTGAAAATTTTCGTTGCAAAATCTTTTTTTTCGATAAAATTTTTGTTTTTGTCAGATCTTAGATTTTTTGAAAACTAATGATTGCAAAACAACTGAACTAGTGTAAAATGCATTTTAAAACACTTTTTTCATTTAAATGTGAAGACTATGGCTTGTTATTTAAATTTTTATATTTTTTTATTTTTTTGCCCCCCCCCTTGACCTCGGCCAGGGCCGAGGGACAAAAACTTTTTTAAATATTTGCATCGGCCTAATTTAAGAATATTCACAATTTACAATATTCCAATGCTTGCATTCTATAATTTGAAATACTAGAGTTTGAAAATTAAGAATGAAAAACTTTAGAATTTTACAGTTTTAGTGTTTAAGATTTTTTAAATTCTGGTAATTTAGATTTTTCTTTAGTTTAGAACTATTGGGTAAAAACGTGGATTAGATAACAATTTTCATGTTTTCTGGAGCAACATTTGAAAGGGGCGGTACGACATTGCTCTTACGGCCTTTCATTACACGCGTTTAAAGGGGACGAAAGGCCGTAAGAGCAATGTCGTACCGCCCCTTTCAAATGTTGCTCCAGTTTTGAGGTTTTGAATTTGATACAATACAAACACACACTTCGTTTCTAAAACATGACTCACCAGTTTCATCAGGTATGTGCCGCAACCTCCCGCGGAAAGTAAAACACCAAACACCAACCGCTACCTCGATCGCAAACCGGTTCCTTCCCGTCCCGTCTTCCTGAATGACCCACCAAATTTCCCGTCCTCCTTCACCGCCTCGAAGACCGAAATCTGGAATAGAAGACACCAAGGAAGACACTTTGATTCGGACACTCGCGCACCCCGGCCGGATCATTTCGGCAGCCAAAATATCACAATCTAGAACTAAACTTACCTATTATCCGTCGAAAATCGTCCAAAATCTTCTCAGCTCCTAAACCAAATATCAAAAGTAACGACAGCTGGTTCGATTCGGTTGCAATCAAGTCCGAACAAGATCAACTGAAGAGAACTGTCAAACTGTTTGCGTCGACGATAATCGACGTCGAATTGAAGGAAAATCGATCGAAAAAACTATGTCGAGCATGTCAAGTGTTTGTCGTCCGTTTGTCGTCCTTTCGACCAATCGACAACTCCGTGCGACAACTCGTACGACGTGCGACATTTTTCAAACAGGGATATAATACTCATGGAAACATATATGCATTCTTTTTCAGTTTTCATCGCCTAAAAGATAGGCAACCGTAACACATACTATCGTTATGCGGTAAGTTTGAAACGTAGGCAGCTTTGGCGCCATCTGCAAATGACGTGGTATTTCCAGAAATCAGAGTTATTTTAATAATAATTAAAAATATATGAAAATTTGAATATTGAATTTTTAATTATCATAAATAACATTAGCTTTATATACTCTGCCAAACGAAAATATCATGATTCTAAAAAAAAGTTGTCCGATCGGGCTCATAATTTTACTGGGGGTTCCTTGGTCGAAATAACCAGTATTTTTTTTTGTTTGGCCCTTAGGGTGACCTACGCCGTTCGAGAGTGGTCCGAAAAATGCCATTTTTTATCGATTTTTGCAATATAACATCTAAAACAATCATAACTTCACGCCATTTCAACCAAACTCAACAGGCTCTTTGGCCCAGACACCGTCCAAAACGGCATTTTAAAGCTTCATACGATATTTTAAAATGTTAGGCTGGGTTTTATGGTCTTCAAACTATTTTTTTTTGAAAGGCCAATTCGCGATTAAAAGCTCAAAAATTCCGACAGATGGCGCAAAGCATCGAAGAATGACGATTCAAATTTTCGCTGTTCGGTTACATAGGAATGCAAATTTAAAATTGAATTTACAGCTCATAGAACAACTTTTGAGAAAAAATTCAAGTGGTACGAGTGTAAACTTTTTGCCCTCTATAAATTAACGCAATAAAAAAAATTTGAAAAAAATAATTTTGAAAAAATAATATTGTTTAAAATGATAGAGCATCAAAAGTTAACAAAGTATCAGCTTGAATTTTTGCTCAAAAGTTGTTCTCAACGCTGGAATTTAACAAAACAGAATTCGCATACATAACCTCAAAGGGCGGAAATTTCAATCGACATTCTTCGCTCTGTTCTGCTACTCAACACTAGGTGTCGCATGTCGTTTGGCTCTTGAACGGCAATCAGAGAGAGATTCGACAGAAACGTGCACGCATCCTGGTGACGAGTAGAAGCACTACGCAACGATGTTCAGAATGACGGCGTGCTTGGAAATATTATTTTTTTGCAGTTTTTGATTTTTATTTCCTTCAAATATTTTCTAACGTCGATGAAAGTTATTGTAAAGTGTGGCAATAGAGAATTTGCAGCAAAGCTAAAAGACGCGTGTCGCCACCTAGGAACAAATAGCGTAAACCTATGATTTTCAGAAAAAATGTGTTTTTTCCATCCTAATCAACATTTTTATAAAACTTATGCCGGATTCAGATGAGAAAAATTATTTCCAACAATTTGGTGTATAACTTTCCAATATTTGTTTGATTTTTCTATGAGAAAACTGTAGATTTAGAAAAAGATAGTAATTTGGACTATTTGGCAAGAAAGTCTGTCAAAAATCAATACAAATGGTTGAATATACGTTAACACATCTGTTATCAACTATATAACTGTTTATTTCATTGATATATACGGGGAAACTCATTTTTTCGTGTTCCAAAACATGTTTTTTAAAGAAAAAGGTCACAAATTTTTGCGCGCCCAAAAGTTGATGTTCATTATTTTAAAGCAAAAATTTTTTCTCGTCTTTTGCAACCAGTTTCATGAAGATTGATGCAGGGAATCATGAGAAATAAGCGATTTTGTTCTTTAATCGACAGAAAGGCATACGACTTTAGGCAACTAACCTCATTTTGGCGCCACCTACATTTGAAACGCAGTCGCGCTGCAAAACCTCAATTGCCGTTCAAGAGCCAAACGACATGCGACACCTAGTGTTGAGTAGCAGAACAGAACGAAGAATGTCGATTGAAATTTCCGCCCTTTGAGGTTATGTATGCGAATTCTGTTTTGTTAAATTCCAGCGTTCAAAACAACTTTTGAGCAAAAATTCGAGCTGATACTTTGTTAACTTTTGATGCTCTATTGAGGTTTTGCAGCGCGACTGCGTTTCAAATGTAGGTGGCGCCAAAATGAGGTAACTTGCCTAAAGTCGTATGCCTTTCTGTCGATTAAAGAACAAAATCGCTTATTTCTCATGATTCCCTGCATCAATCTTCATGAAACTGGTTGCAAAAGACGAGAAAAATTTTTTGCTTTAAAATAATGAACATCAACTTTTGGGCGCGCAAAAATTTGTTACCTTTTTCTTTAAAAAACATGTTTTGGAACACGAAAAAATGAGTTTCCCCGTATATATCAATGAAATAAACAGTTATATAGTTGATAACAGATATGTTAACGTATATTCAACAATTTGTATTGATTTTTGACAGACTTTCTTGCCAAATAGTCCAAATTACTATCTTTTTCTAGATCTACAGTTTTCTCATAGAAAAATCAAACAAATATTGGAAAGTTATACACCAAATTGTTGGCAATAATTTTTCTCATCTGAATCCGGCATAAGTTTTCTAAAAATGTTGATTAGGAAGGAAAAAACACATTTTTTCTAAAAATCATAGGTTTACGCTATTTGTTCATAGGTGGCGACACGCGTCTTTTAGCTTTGCTGCAAATTCTCTATCATTTTAAACAATATTATTTTTTCAAAATTATTTTTTTTTAATTTTTTTTTTTATTGCTTTAATTTATAGAGGGCGAAGAGTTAACAATCGTACTACTTGAATTTTTTCTCAAAAGTTGTTCTATGAGCTGTAAATTCAATTTTAAGTTTGCATTCCTATGTAACCTAACAGCGAAAATCTGAATCGTCATTCTTCGATGCTTTGCGCCATCTGTCGGAATTTTTGAGCTTTTGATCGCGAATTGCATAAACGAATCGAATGATTTATAAACCATAGGGGCTGAAGTAATTTTTCATGTTTTTTCCTCAAATTTACCAAAAAGATCTTTTGAAAAATTGATTTAAATAGAGAATTTGCAGCAAAGCTAAAAGACGCGTGTCGCCACCTATGAACAAATAGCGTAAACCTATGATTTTTAGAAAAAATGTGTTTTTTCCTTCCTAATCAACATTTTTATAAAACTTATGCCGGATTCGGATGAGAAAAATTATTTCCAACAATTTGGTGTATAACTTTCCAATATTTCTTTGATTTTTCTATGAGAAAACTGTAGATTTAGAAAAAGATAGTAATTTGGACTATTTGGCAAGAAAGTCTGTCAAAAATCAATACAAATTATTGAATATACGTTAACACATCTGTTATCAACTATATAACTGGTTATTTCCTTGGTATATACAGGGAAACTCATTTTTTCGTGTTCCAAAACATGTTTTTTAAAGAAAAAGGTCACAAATTTTTGCGCGCCCAAAAGTTGATGTTCATTATTTTAAAGCAAAAAAATTTTCTCGTCTTTTGCAACCAGTTTCATGAAGATTGATGCAGGGAATCATGAGAAATAAGCGATTTTGTTCTTTAATCGACAGAAAGGCATACGACTTTAGGCAAGTTACCTCATTTTGGCGCCACCTACATTTGAAACGCAGTCGCGCTGCAAAACCTCAATAAGATTTATTTGATTGATAATGTGTGTATTATTGATAGTACAAACTATAAGAGTCATATTACAGCATAATTACAATAATTTTCTCAAAAAATTGCCAGTTATTCGAATTTTTCCAAAAATTTCCAAAAAATCACCAAAATGCATTTTGAAGGTCAATATTTTGTTCAAACGGGAAGAAAAGTAAAGTATAAACACTTTTACATCATCATTATTTCATCATTACTTTTAACTTGTGCAAATTTAACTCAAGTTATCCAAAATATCGATCATCTTTTTAGAAAAATCGTTTAAATAAAATATCAGTCACAATTAATCACTACAAATCACCACGCATTATGATCGATAGCGAAATTGCCACACATTGCAATACCCCACTTTTCTGAAAATGCTTGATTTTTCATTATAAACGCGATTTTCCCTAAAATCTGCTCAAACTGTATTGAGGTTTTGCAGCGCGACTGCGTTTCAAATGTAGGTGGCGCCAAAATGAGGTTACTTGCCTAAAGTCGTATGCCTTTCTGTCGATTAAAGAACAAAATCGCTTATTTCTCATGATTCCCTGCATCAATCTTCATGAAACTGGTTGCAAAAGACGAGAAAAATTTTTTGCTCTAAAATAATGAACATCAACTTTTGGGCGCGCAAAAATTTGTGACCTTTTTCATTAAAAAACATGTTTTGGAACACGAAAAAATGAGTTTCCCCGTATATATCAATGAAATAAACAGTTATATAGTTGATAACAGATGTGTTAACGTATATTCAACAATTTGTTTTGTTTTTTGACAGACTTTCTTGCCAAATAGTCCAAATTACTATCTTTTTCTAAATCTACAGTTTTCTCATAGACAAATCAAACAAATATTGGAAAATTATACACCAAATTGTTGGAAATAATTTTTCTCATCTGAATCCGGCATAAGTTTTATAAAAATGTTGATTAGGATGGAAAAAACACATTTTTTCTGAAAATCATAGGTTTACGCTATTTGTTCATAGGTGGCGACACGCGTCTTTTAGCTTTGCTGCAAATTCTCTATGGGGGCTGTCATTCCGAACACCGCTGGAACAACAGCGAACCTAGCGGAAATAATATCGTCGAATTCTTCACATCTTTCATTTGCGTCCAAGACAACTAAAATCAGTTGAAATGGAGCGGGGAACCCCAGTCGAATTTTGGGCCCGATCCGAGCACTTTTAGTTTATTCCATGCTATTTCATGGGGAATTGCTGTACAGAGAAACCTCTTTTTACGCCGTGGCGTTACGCTTTTTGTTTCGTCGATTTCTCTTAAACCATACAATATTTTTGCACGTTCAAAAAGCGTTTTTCTAGATCTGAACATAACCTACAAATTGCTTTTAAAAGATTCGCGATCAAAAGCTCAAAAATTCCGACAGATGGCGCAAAGCATCGAAGAATGACGATTCAAATTTTCGCTGTTCGGTTACATAGGAATGCAAACTTAAAATTGAATTTACAGCTCATAGAACAACTTTTGAGAAAAAATTCAAGTAGTACGATTGTTAACTCTTTGCCCTCTATAAATTAACGCAATAAAAAAAATTTGAAAAAAAATAATTTAGAAAAAATAATATTGTTTAAAATGATAAAGCATCAAAAGTTAACAAAGTATCAGCTCGAATTTTTGCTCAAAAGTTGTTTTCAACGCTGGAATTTAACAAAACAGAATTCGCATACATAACCTCAAAGGGCGGAAATTTCAATCGACATTCTTCGCTCTGTTCTGCTACTCAACACTAGGTGTCGCATGTCGTTTGGCTCTTGAACGGCAATAATTGCAAAAATGTTGCGTCGTTTCAGAGAAATCGACAAATTAGAAAAACGTAACGCATCGCGTAAAAAGAGGTTTCTCTATATATCTCATGGCAACTGAAAACAATTTGTTATTGATTGTTTGTTTGTTTCTTGTAGCATTAAAAATATGTACCTAGCGAAAGGGAAGATTTTTTTTACAGTGACACTGTTTTATAAAGCGCTACAATGTTAATGGCACAGGCTTTCATACACTACACTTGTGTCTTCTTTTAACTACGACTTTGCCGTCCTGGGCTCCTATGTTTGAGTACGGCTCGAAGCGAAAGCCGGATACTCATATTTACACTTAGAATTTTTGAGCGCCCGCCGCGGGGTTTGAAATTTGCGAAATGTTATGTTTGTTTTAACGAACAATATCATTCTCAGTGTTTTCACGAAAACATTTCCAGAGTTTTTATCAAGCTTCCCTGCACCGTGCGGTACACGCGGTTCGCTTGTACCTCGGGTTTGCTTTGCGCCTGCTTTGTTCGGTTTACACCCGTACCCGACTCACACGAACCGAGGGTATTTTGGTTCATCGTACCAGCGCACCACGACACTCTCAGTTCGCCGCGTCGGTTTTGTGTCTGGCACTCACCCATGGCATGAACCCGGTATATGAGCCAAGGTGCTTCACTCGTTACGAGCCGAGGTACGTGTCGTGGTACGCGCTGGCGGTACAAAACGGGTTCAATACCACGACACGTACCACGGCACGCTGGGTTCATGCCATGGGTGAGTGCCAGACACAAAACCGATGGGGCGAGCCGAGAGTGTCGTGGTGCGCTGGTACGATGTACCAAGATACCAATACATAAATGGGTTCAGGCACGTACCGAAGCTAGAAAACCAAACCCGCGGTGTGCGTTGGCACTGGCGCATGGGAAGCTTGGTTTTTATTGAACAGGTTCTATAAACATGTGAACACAATAGCTTATAAGACCTTTAAAAAACTCTAGATTTGTTAACTCAAATTTTCCAAAGTTTTTACAAACTTGTGAAAACCTTTGGAACTTTTATTGGCTAAATATGTTTTGTAAGTAATTTGAAAAGAACAATTAGGCTGGTTCAAATTTTATTTAAAGTTTTTGTCTCCACCCCATTAAAGTTGGCCCGAAAAATCAGGGGGCAGAAATTTTTTTTTTCAAAAAACTTAAAAATTTCAATGGAAATTGATGTGCAATCAGCTGAAATTAATTTAAAAAACATTCCCCTGCGTTTAGCATGTTTGGGTTGATTTGAAAATCTTTTGAATTTTTGAAAATTTTCAATATTTATCATCGCAAAATGTTTTTTTTTCTTAGCTAAAATTTTTGTTTTCGTCAAATCTTATATTTTTGAAAACTAATGATTGCAAAACAACTGAACTAATGCAATTTAAAACACCTTTTCCATGCAACTGTTGAAAGTATGGCTTGTTATTTCAATATTTATATTTTTTTATTATATTATACGCCCCCCCTCCCCCCCCCTCGATCCCGGCCAGAGCCGAGGGACAAAAACTTTGAAATTTGTTTGCATCGGCCTTATTGTTAATCAACTTTGAACCGAGGCAAACATGAAAACTATTGAATTAAAATCAAACTGACAGTTAAATAAAAATGTCTAGTTGGCAAAGCTTTGGCCACATCAAAAAAGCAATTTTTTTTAAGTTTTTAAAATTCCGTACAAATTTGTATTCTGCAAAAAATTCCGTACAACAATTTCAGCTTGTTAAAAATCCGCGAAGAGAGTCGAAAATCCGTACGGTAAGGAAAAAATCCGTACAGTTGGTAGCCTTACACATACATGATTTTGCTGTGATTTCATGGTATTTTACCATCTATTACTGGGCAACCAAGAGCACATTTCGTTCGCTGGTATTTGCATAAGTAAAACCAAAATTTGGTATTTTCATACCATTTTTAGTGCAGCAGTTGCAGTTAGTGAAAAAACGGAAATGAACCATATGCAACAGCCAAATCTACTCAGCTGATGATTCCATGTTGTTCTTAGTAATATCACAGACAAACAGACGTGACTCTCCATACAAATTATTTTTGAAATCCATCGTCCTTCATCAAATCACCAAATCACGGCGACGCCAGCGCTGCCTGGTGAGCTGATGCCGAAGCGCAGCCCAAACATACCAATACAAACCCATAACTGTCATGTGCCACGTCAGTGTATGCGTGAGATAATCAAGCCTAAACGATTGTAAACATCAACAGCTGATCGAAATAATTTTGTTGTTGTTACTCGATGAAAAGAATAAAAATCAACACCGAAGGTCGAAGATGACGGCAGATTGGTTCCGTTTCCAATAACAGAACCTTATGAGCCAAATCATGCGGCAGCACCAGCAACGACGCACTACAACCGCAACGACAGAGACCAAATCACTGGTCCTCCCAGTTGCTACCAAGTTCTGTCGAAGGTTTCTCCTCCACCGAAACCTCGAATCATTACACCTAACACCATCATCAACAAGATGCCCCTGGTCACGAAAACATCAGTAGTGGCCGCGAAATAGATAAATCCAATTCAAACCTACCGGAAATAATCCCCAAGATGGGCGTTTTGAAAATTTCCCCGGGGAACGTGTCCACGGCGCAGTTAAGTTGCGTCAAACAACAAAAGCAAAAAGTGGCAAAGATTCCAAAAAACGAAGAAACTGAACTGGAAAAAGAGATTGAGTGGCGCAACATCGCCAAAAGGACGACCAGCAGCAGCAATCTGAGCAGCAGGCCACGAAGGGTAAGCAGGTTGCCTCAGCAGCAACCTCGTCATCGGCAGGCAGACTGCCCCAATTTTGTCCTGGAAAGCCTGGATTTTGATTCACGGTTAGAATTCCAGAATTCCATAAATATTTGTGCTCTCATTTGCTGCTTCGCACGTGCTCACGCTCAACTTAAAAACAAATAAAAACAAAAACACGCTTCACACACACTGAGAATAGACGGGCGAGCTGTCACGACAGCAGCGCCATCAGCGCCGGGTGAGTGGATGCCGAAACAAAATTGCATTTGAAATAACCGTTTTTGGAGGACGATGGTTCGGCACTCGAGTGTCCCGTCTGTTTGTCTGTGGTAATATTATTCACCACATCGAATGCATTTGTCATTGATGAACGGCCTGTGCTTGAAATTTTTGAAGATTCTGAAAAATAACAAGATTGAAAAATAAGTGTTATTAAAATGAAACTGGATTGAAACTCACCAAAATTCTATAATCTGTCGATTAACTCGTTTTTCAAAGTATTTGGTTATCCCAACTTAGAGAATATTCAACGTTTTTAAAAAAAATTAGTGGGTATATAAAAAAATTAAAATCAGCATTAACAGCCTTGGGTTTCATGTCATTTTAGCGCAAAATTAATTATCTTGTCAAAATTTATAAAAAATTTCCCATAGTTTCAGAGGAATTTGATAAAACCTTTCAATACCAAAATAATATCAAATTGTGTCATCCTGACTTAGACAATTTTCCACAATTTCAAGTCATTTCTTTAGAGGGTATATCAAAAATGTTTAAAATCAAGTTTGAAATTTCCGGTTTTCAATGAAAGCATTCGCTTAGAGACATCATTTTAGCGCAAAATTAATTATTTTGTCAAAATTGGTCAAAATTTTCCCATAGTTTCAGAGGAATTTGATAAAACACTGTAATACCAAAAGAATAACAAAATGTGGTGTTCGTCCATTGACAAATTTGGCAATTTTGCAATATCAAAACAATACCTTAAATTGGTATGATAGCACATTTTGCTCTTGCATAATCCTTAAGACAAATTTTAAATGATCCAGGAATACCAAAATTTGGTATTGATACCAGAGAAAGGTATTATTACGCATTTCTCTTGTTATTTACCCATGCTCGGGTTATTTGACCTACTGTGACCAGAAGTCTGCCGGAGCAGTTCAACCCGTACCGTAGCTTTTAACAAGTGGCGATGTTGGGGCAACTGGACCAGAGCTTGGCACCACTTTCATCAACTGTGAAGGTCCACTTGCTTTCGTGCTGGGATCTTCGTTAAAAGCTTGACTATCACCACTTGCACCGTAGCACTTCAGTCCAAGCTCCCAACGCATCTGGCAAACTCGTCATGACAGCCCATTCCGATGTCCTGAGGGTGCTGATCTTGTTTTGTCGCAAGCTCGTTGAGATCAGTCAGTTTGATGCAGCGTCCCTGACTGAAAAGTCCATCGGACGTCCGTCGTTTGTCGTCCGTGCAATCGTACGACGTCGCACGACAATGTCGTGCGACTTTCGCACGAATGTCATACGTTTTTGCACCAAAATGTCGTATTTGTCGTGCGATCGATCATCGAAATTGTTCGACATTGTCGTACGACATTCGACCGACGTCGCACGGTTTTGTTATTTAGGTTGTCGTGCCTTTGTCGTGTGCTGTTTTTATCGGGTTTTTAGGTTATGTTGCAGTAAAAATAAACGTTTTTTTATTTTTAATTATTATTAGATGTATTTTTTCTGTAAATTAATCATATTCACTCGATTTCACAAACATTCATTAATTTTACTTATTGTGTGTCGCGATCTTCACGTGGTTTTTGGCGTTGTCTTCCGGTTGGCCTTTCAGCTCATCTCGTCGCTTCGGCATCTTGGCCGGACTTTGTCAGCCATCTTTTGGAGTCAACGCCAGCGTGTAGATACGGCACTGGAGCGGCGCTTCCATTCAATTCCCACAGATTGATGGCCTACGGGACAACGTTGGTTTACGCACTTCTGGTGCAGGTGTTTTTGCGATCGTTACAGCTTCCGTTCCGTGGGACAACACGGAAACGCTGGGTTGTCAGCAGGATTCGATTGGAATATTTTTGGTTACCTGAAAAAAGATTACGTCAATCGGCTAAATCATCCAAAAACATAACTAGAAATGTAAAATTTTACCTTCAATGTAAAATAAAAAAAATGTAGTCAATTTAAACTTGTAAATTTGTAGAAAAAAAATTGTTTAACACAACAACAAAAATTCAAACATTTTTAATTTCAGATAAAAAATCAACATCAACGCATGTTGATTTTTTACAAAAATTTGTATGGAGAATTTTGTTTTCTTTTTTAATTTAAAGTGCATGTGTTTCTTGGGACTCTGAAGTCCTTGCTTTAACCTTTTCGAGCCTGAATTTTCAAAAAAATATTTTTTAATCTGATGATGGGAAAATGATTCTTAAGACCATACGAAAATTATAGGCTAGTTTTGAAAATTTTCATTTTTGGGTCATATATGACCCATCAGGCTTGAAAGGGTTAAAAAAGCAATGAACTTTAAAGTTTTTAAACAATTTTGAAATGTTTTAATGTTAGAATCGTTAAAATTTAAAATATCTGAATATTTTGAAAATAAAAATAAAATCTTTGATATTTTGAAAATATCAAGAATTTTAAGAATAATACAATTTGAAAATATAAGAGTTCTACATTTTACAATTTAGGAATTTTTGACTTTTAACATTTTATAATTTTATAATTTTATAATTTTATAATTTTATAATTTTATAATTTTATAATTTTATAATTTTATAATTTTATAATTTTATAATTTTATAATTTTATAATTTTATAATTTTATAATTTTATAATTTTATAATTTTATAATTTTATAATTTTATAATTTTATAATTTTATAATTTTATAATTTTATAATTTTATAATTTTATAATTTTATAATTTTATAATTTTATAATTTTATAATTTTATAATTTTATAATTTTATAATTTTATAATTTTATAATTTTATAATTTTATAATTTTATAATTTTATAATTTTATAATTTTATAATTTTATAATTTTATAATTTTATAATTTTATAATTTTATAATTTTATAATTTTATAATTTTATAATTTTATAATTTTATAATTTTATAATTTTATAATTTTATAATTTTATAATTTTATAATTTTATAATTTTATAATTTTATAATTTTATAATTTTATAATTTTATAATTTTATAATTTTATAATTTTATAATTTTATAATTTTATAATTTTATAATTTTATAATTTTATAATTTTATAATTTTATAATTTTATAATTTTATAATTTTATAATTTTATAATTTTATAATTTTATAATTTTATAATTTTATAATTTTATAATTTTATAATTTTATAATTTTATAATTTTATAATTTTATAATTTTATAATTTTATAATTTTATAATTTTATAATTTTATAATTTTATAATTTTATAATTTTATAATTTTATAATTTTATAATTTTATAATTTTATAATTTTATAATTTTATAATTTTATAATTTTATAATTTTATAATTTTATAATTTTATAATTTTATAATTTTATAATTTTATAATTTTATAATTTTATAATTTTATAATTTTATAATTTTATAATTTTATAATTTTATAATTTTATAATTTTATAATTTTATAATTTTATAATTTTATAATTTTATAATTTTATAATTTTATAATTTTATAATTTTATAATTTTATAATTTTATAATTTTATAATTTTATAATTTTATAATTTTATAATTTTATTTTCATGTTTTCAAAGTCAAACTAAAAAGTGACAAACTGTCACTTTTAACATGGGGCTCACGCACACTATCAAAACAAATGTTTGGCAGTGTGTGTGAACTTCGTATAAAAGGGGTGTCAAACTAAAAAGTGACCTCGTTCGTTTGACAACAGTTGGTGTCAAACCATCGGGGTTTGAGTGTATTGTTAAAAGATAACCAAGATAACCAAAGAAATAAACAGAATTGAATTGAATAGAAATAATTTTATAATTTTTATATATTTTGAATTTTTATCATATTTTTGAACGAAACCATACCTTTTAATTGTATTATTTTATATTTATTAGAATCTTAGAAAATTTTAATTGTGGAATTGAAAAGATTCAGAATTGAAAAAAAGAATATTATTGTTTAGAATTTGTGATGGTTTCAGGTTTTTAATTCTCCAGTCCCCCCCTCCCCCACCCCCTTCTCCCCCGCACACTTTCATCGTCCTCATTTATTTTCCGTCGTCCTAATGGGATGCACACCCCCTCTATCGTTTCAAAAACACAACTCACCGTATAAAAACCACGCATCGCCACCTCCCAATAAACACCAATCCGCTTCCTCGATCACAGACTGGGTGCTCCCCTTCCCGTCTTCCGGCATGGCCCGCCGGAGCAACAATGTGACCCGTTCTCCTCCACCTCCACCACGAAGGCCGAAATCAGGAAATCTGGAATATAAATATTGCTGTGATAAAGTCGATCGCAAAAAAGCAACGCTACTTACCAATCAACCGGCCAAAATCCACACGAAACTTTTCAACAACGTAAACTGGTTCGATTCGGTTCAAAGTTTCTCTGATTTGATCAAGTCCAAACAAGACCAACTGAAGAGAACTGTCAAACTGCGTCGACGAAAATCGTGAAGTCAAATTGAAGGAAAATCGATGGAAAAAACAATGTCGGGCATGTCGAGTGTTTGTCGTCCTTTCGACCAATCGATATCGAAACGGTAAAATCAAAACCGCGCGACAGCTCGTACGACGTGCGACATTTTTCAAACAGGGCCCTGACTGAAAAGTCCGTCCGACGTCCGTCGTTTGTCGTACGTGCAATCGTAAGACGTCGCACGACAATGTCGTGCGACATTCGCACGAATGTCATACGTTTTTGCACCAAAATGTCGTATTTGTCGTGCGATCGATCATCGAAATTGTTCGACATTGTCGTACGACATTCGACCGACGTCGCACGGTTTTGTTATTTAGGATGTCGTGCTATTGTCGTGTGCTGTCATTTCGGAATTTTTAGGTTATTTTCGAAATAAAATTCATTTTATTTGTTGTTTTGCTGATTTTTATTGATATCTATTAGTTTTCACTGGCCTGGCACTTTGTTTTCCAAATATTCACTATCACTGCAGTCACAATTTTCCAAATTTCGCTTGATGATGGCCAATTCGGTAGAATTCGTGTGCTGCCCCGTGAGTAGTTCGTTCACCTCCATCGCTTTCACTCAGAGGTTGTACTCGGCCGCAAGTTTGTTCTTTTTTCCAGGTCTTAGTATTGATAATGTCGATTTTGACATTCTCTAAAAATCAAACACCACCAACACTTTCATTGTCCTGTTTGGAGACTGTTTGATACAGATCTGAAATGAATTAAATAATAAAAAAAATACTGTAACTAGGGGAACAGCATCTAATTCCAGCGTGCCTTTAATGTTGCCATATCAGCACTTTGACATTCAATTACAGCTCATAAAAAGCGTTTTCAACTGAAATCAAATGATAAATCGGCCAATAAGAAGTGAGCAAGCAATTTTCTATCAAAAGTTTTGAAAAATTAGTTGTTTGAATAGTTAAAATAAGTAAATTGGATGGAGTCAGAAGCGAGTGCTTATTTTGCTAAACATACGAGAATTTCTCCTATTTGCTACCTGGCGAAAATATTCAAATTATTTAAAATTTCTAGAAGTTAAGAATTTTAGAAATTAAGAATTTCAAAACATAAGAATTAATAAAATTTAAGAATTGTAGATAATAATTTTGTGTTTGTCAAATTTTCGATTCAATAATTTAATTATTTAATAATTTAATAATTTAATTATTTAATAATTTAATAATTTAATAATTTAATAATTTAATAATTTAATAATTTAATAATTTAATAATTTAATAATTTAATAATTTAATAATTTATTAATTTAATAATTTAATAATTTAATAATTTAATAATTTAATAATTTAATAATTTAATAATTTAATAATTTAATAATTTAATAATTTAATAATTTAATAATTTAATAATTTAATAATTTAATAATTTAATAATTTAATAATTTAATAATTTAATAATTTAATAATTTAATAATTTAATAATTTAATAATTTAATAATTTAATAATTTAATAATTTAATAATTTAATAATTTAATAATTTAATAATTTAATAATTTAATAATTTAATAATTTAATAATTTAATAATTTAATAATTTAATAATTTAATAATTTAATAATTTAATAATTTAATAATTTAATAATTTAATAATTTAATAATTTAATAATTTAATAATTTAATAATTTAATAATTTAATAATTTAATAATTTAATAATTTAATAATTTAATAATTTAATAATTTAATAATTTAATAATTTAATAATTTAATAATTTAATAATTTAATAATTTAATAATTTAATAATTTAATAATTTAATAATTTAATAATTTAATAATTTAATAATTTAATAATTTAATAATTTAATAATTTAATAATTTAATAATTTAATAATTTAATAATTTAATAATTTAATAATTTAATAATTTAATAATTTAATAATTTAATAATTTAATAATTTAATAATTTAATAATTTAATAATTTAATAATTTAATAATTTAATAATTTAATAATTTAATAATTTAATAATTTAATAATTTAATAATTTAATAATTTAATAATTTAATAATTTAATAATTTAATAATTTAATAATTTAATAATTTAATAATTTAATAATTTAATAATTTAATAATTTAATAATTTAATAATTTAATAATTTAATAATTTAATAATTTAATAATTTAATAATTTAATAATTTAATAATTTAATAATTTAATAATTTAATAATTTAATAATTTAATAATTTAATAATTTAATAATTTAATAATTTAATAATTTAATAATTTAATAATTTAATAATTTAATAATTTAATAATTTAATAATTTAATAATTTAATAATTTAATAATTTAATAATTTAATAATTTAATAATTTAATAATTTAATAATTTAATAATTTAATAATTTAATAATTTAATAATTTAATAATTTAATAATTTAATAATTTAATAATTTAATAATTTAATAATTTAATAATTTAATAATTTAATAATTTAATAATTTAATAATTTAATAATTTACTAATTTAATAATTTACTAATTTAATAATTTAATAATTTAATAATTTAATAATATAATAATTTATTAATTTAATAATTTAATAATTTAATAATTTAATAATTTAATAATTTAATAATTTAATAATTTAATAATTTAATAATTTAATAATTTAATAATTTAATAATTTTTAATAATTTAATAATAATTTAATAATTTAATAATTTAATAATTTAATAATTTAATAATTTAATAATTTAATAATTTAATAATTTAATAATTTAATAATTTAATAATTTAATAATTTAATAATTTAATAATTTAATAATTTAATAATTTAATAATTTAATAATTTAATAATTTAATAATTTAATAATTTAATAATTTGATAATTTAATAATTTAATAATTTAATAATTTAATAATTTAATAATTTAATAATTTAATAATTTAATAATTTAATAATTTAATAATTTAATAATTTAATAATTTAATAATTTAATAATTTAATAATTTAAAAATTTAATAATTTAATAATTTAATAATTTAATAATTTAATAATTTAATAATTTAATAATTTAATAATTTAATAATTTAATAATTTAATAATTTAATAATTTAATAATTTAATAATTTAATAATTTAATAATTTAATAATTTATTAATTTAATAATTTAATAATTTAATAATTTAATAATTTAATAATTTAATAATTTAATAATTTAATAATTTAATAATTTAATAATTTAATAATTTAATAATTTAATAATTTAATAATTTAATAATTTAATAATTTAATAATTTAATAATTTAATAATTTAATAATTTAATAATTTAATAATTTAATAATTTAATAATTTAATAATTTAATAATTTAATAATTTAATAATTAAATAATTTAATAATTTAATAATTTAATAATTTAATAATTTAATAATTTAATAATTTAATAATTTAATAATTTAATAATTTAATAATTTAATAATTTAATAATTTAATAATTTAATAATTTAATAATTTAATAATTTTATAATTTTATAATTTTATAATTTTATAATTTAATAATTTAATAATTTAATAATTTAATAATTTAATAATTTAATAATTTAATAATTTAATAATTTAATAATTTAATAATTTAATAGTTTTATAATTTAATAATTTAATAATTTAATAATTTAATAATTTAATAATTTAATAATTTAATAATTTAATAATTTAATAATTTAATAATTTAATAATTTAATAATTTAATAATTTAATAATTTAATAATTTAATAATTTAATAATTTAATAATTTAATAATTTAATAATTTAATAATTTAATAATTTAATAATTTAATAATTTAATAATTTAATAATTTAATAATTTAATAATTTAATAATTTAATAATTTAATAATTTAATAATTTAATAATTTAATAATTTAATAATTTAATAATTTAATAATTTAATAATTTACTAATTTAATAATTTACTAATTTAATAATTTAATAATTTAATAATTTAATAATTTAATAATTTAATAATTTAATAATTTATTAATTTAATAATTTAATAATTTAATTATTTAATAATTTAATAATTTAATAATTTAATAATTTAATAATTTAATAATTTAATAATTTAATAATTTAATAATTTAATAATTTAATAATTTAATAATTTAATAATTTAATAATTTAATAATTTAATAATTTAATAATTTAATAATTTAATAATTTAATAATTTAATAATTTAATAATTTAATAATTTAATAATTTAATAATTTAATAATTTAATAATTTAATAATTTAATAATTTAATAATTTAATAATTTAATAATTTAATAATTTAATAATTTAATAATTTAATAATTTAATAATTTAATAATTTAATAATTTAATAATTTAATAATTTAATAATTTAATAATTTAATAATTTAATAATTTAATAATTTAATAATTTAATAATTTAATAATTTAATAATTTAATAATTTAATAATTTAATAATTTAATAATTTAATAATTTAATAATTTAATAATTTAATAATTTAATAATTTAATAATTTAATAATTTAATAATTTAATAATTTAATAATTTAATAATTTAATAATTTAATAATTTAATAATTTAATAATTTAATAATTTAATAATTTAATAATTTAATAATTTAATAATTTAATAATTTAATAATTTAATAATTTAATAATTTAATAATTTAATAATTTAATAATTTAATAATTTAATAATTTAATAATTTAATAATTTAATAATTTAATAATTTAATAATTTAATAATTTAATAATTTAATAATTTAATAATTTAATAATTTAATAATTTAATAATTTAATAATTTAATAATTTAATAATTTAATAATTTAATAATTTAATAATTTAATAATTTAATAATTTAATAATTTAATAATTTAATAATTTAATAATTTAATAATTTAATAATTTAATAATTTAATAATTTAATAATTTAATAATTTAATAATTTAATAATTTAATAATTTAATAATTTAATAATTTAATAATTTAATAATTTAATAATTTAATAATTTAATAATTTAATAATTTAATAATTTAATAATTTAATAATTTAATAATTTAATAATTTAATAATTTAATAATTTAATAATTTAATAATTTAATAATTTAATAATTTAATAATTTAATAATTTAATAATTTAATAATTTAATAATTTAATAATTTAATAATTTAATAATTTAATAATTTAATAATTTAATAATTTAATAATTTAAAAATTTAATAATTTAATAATTTAATAATTTAATAATTTAATAATTTAATAATTTAATAATTTAATAATTTAATAATTTAATAATTTAATAATTGAATAATTTAATAATTTAATAATTTAATAATTTAATAATTTAATAATTTAATAATTTAATAATTTAATAATTTAATAATTTAATAATTTAATAATTTAATAATTTAATAATTTAATAATTTAATAATTTAATAATTTAATAATTTAATAATTTCATAATTTAATAATTTAATAATTTAATAATTTAATAATTTAATAATTTAATAATTTAATAATTTAATAATTTAATAATTTAATAATTTAATAATTTAATAATTTAATAATTTCATCATTTCATAATTTAATAGTTTAATAATTTATTAATTAAATTATTTAATAATTTATTTATTTATTTATAATTTTATGATTTTATAAATAACACCGACCAACAAAGTTTCTGCGCAGGTTCAATTCAAGGGGACTCCAAAAACATGTTTACTTTGTATTTTTCAAAAATTTCAAAAATATTTGGACAGAGCCGAATGGGTTTTCTCCAAAGTTTGTATGGAGAATTAGAGCTGTTCGCTACTCCCACAAACTTCATGCTGCCCCCTCGAGTTGAGCCAGGTTTCAGAATTTTAGAGTTTTATAATGTTTATTTACTTAATTATTGTAAAATTTTTGAATACTAGAATTCCAGAAGTAAAGAATTTCAGAATTTTTGTGTTTGAGATTTAAAAAAAGTTTTGGCTCGTAGAATTGAAGAATTCAAGAATTATTTTTTTAATTATTTAATTGTTTAGAATTTGTGATTGCATTAGGTTTGGATCCCCCCTCCTGTCCTCCCCCACGCACATTTCCATCGTCCTCTTTTTTCCTCCCGGCACACCTCCACCGTTTAAAAAAACACGACTCACCCCAATCCGCTTTCGATCGCAGACCGGTTCCTTCCCGTCCCATCTTCCGGCATGATCCGCCGGGTTAACGATGTTTCACGTTCTCTTCCACCGTCGCGAAGGCTGAAATCAGGAAGTCTGGAACATAATGTTATGATTTATCCGCTCGCCCACTCCGGCCGGAACTTTCCAGCAAAAAAAGGAACACAACTTACCAATCAACCAGCCAAAATCCTCACGAACCTTTACAACAATATTGTTTTTCTGATTTGATCAAGTCCGAACAAGATCAACTGAAGAGAACTGTCAAACTGTTTGCGTCGACGATAATCGACGTCGAATTGAAGGTAAATCGATGGAAAAAACAATGTCGAGCATGTCGAGTGTTTGTCGCACGTTTGTTGTCCTTTCGACCAATCGATATCGAAACGGTAAAATCAAAACCGTGCGACAACTCGTACGACGTGCGACATTTTTCAAACAGGGGTGGATTTAGTTGGTACAGCGCTGAACTGGTAGGATGGGTTTTTACTAAGACCAATTACTTATAAAGTTTTCGGTTGTAGACCAGCATCCGTGCCACGTATTTTAATTTCGATTTTTTTATTTTAAGTACAACTGATCCGAACATCGAGTAATCTCAAACAGGACAACAACATCTGAAACAGAACATTCTGCAAACGACGAGGATGAAGAATTGAATCAAATGTATTTAGCCATCGGATTACTTGAGCGTCTCTCCCCGCCATCTTCTTTCCACGATCATGATGGCTTGTCGAGTCAAATGGAATTGCTCTTATTTTATTTATGTTTCTCTTGTCGTTCCATTAACAATAGCTGCACTTAGTGATCACCACTATCAGGAAAGCATGATGAACCCTGATCTTTCTTTTATTATACATTCTCAAATCCACTCACGGCTACCCAGCAGGGACTGATAAACCATGGAACGGTTTGCTCCTTCCCGGTCACGGAAATTTCTAGCAGAAGTCGTTCTGTTAGAATCCTGCTAGAATGATTCTAGCAGGCCTGCCAGACTTCTGTTAGAGTTTTGCTAGAATATTCTCACAGAGCGAAACCTGTAAGAATTGTGTTAGAATTTTGTGATCAAATTCTGACAGAGCAAAATCTGTCGAAAATGATGTCATTTCCGCCAAACCGCTTTGGGCGAATGTGATTTCCGCATCTCCATCTTGTCATTGAACTTGTTCAAGCAAGTTCATTTTTTCCAACGCTGAATTTTGCCTTGAATGGAGACTGCCTAATTTGGTAAGTAAAATGAACTTGGGTAACTCGAATCAACCCAAAATATATTCTGCTTTTAAATTCACAGATGAATTTTTCCGATGGGACTCGGAATTTTCCCGAAGCGAGAAGTCCAGATAACTGTTTCTGGGAGGCCGGTGAGCACAGCACAGGAGATGTCGTCGATGACCACACGCATCATGGAAAACTGCACGACCGAAATGTTCCACCACGGAACAGACCTGCAGAAAGTGTTTGCTTTTTTTAATTAAAAGTTTTATAGTGAAAAAGTGAAAAGTGCCTAGTTAAAAACGTGTTGTGAGAGATGATTTTTGAATAAAGATAATTTCAAACAAACAAACAAACCTTTCCACCCAAAAAATCCTATCCGTTCTATTCTAACCAAATTCTAGCAGGATTCTAGCAGAAAAATCCTGCCAGCTCATTCTAGCAGGATTCTTACAGAAATCTAGCAGCTGGCCTGTCAGAACAGTTCTAGCAGCATTCTAGCAGGATTCTAGCAGAACCGGTTGATTTCGCCGTTTCTGCTAGAACCGGTTATTGCATTTGAGCTAGAATTCTTTGAGAATGCTTGCAAAGATCTGACAGAATGATGGCACAGTTCTAGTAAGAATATTTTCGCTCTGCTAGAATTCTGTAAGAATCTTGTGAGAACGCCGTGACTGGGTTCCCGGTCACGGAAATTTCTAGCAGAGCTGGTTTTGCTAGAATCCTGCTAGAATGATTCTAACAGGCCTGCCAGAACTCTGTAAGAATTTAGCCAGAATTTTCTAGCAAAGTGAAATCTGTCGAAATTGTAGGGAATGAGTGCGGTTACAGTTAAATTAAAATGTTTGATTGTGTTTGTAGGCATGCTAAAGGCAGTAGTAGTTGAGAGAAGCAAAAAAAAATGAGAGCGAATTATAGTAGAGTTCATGTTTTTGATTGTGTTGGAAAGCTTGAGCGATGAGAGCAAATGACAGTAGAGAGTTCATGTTTTTGATTGTGTTGGAAAGTTTGAGCGATTATGAGAGAGGCAAAAGAGAGAATGAGAGAGATGAATAATGCGAGAGTGAGAATCGAGGTTGGAAAATAGATCAGTCTTGTTGTATGTTTTGGCACGGAAACACGCGTTTTTAAATTCGTCCGAAAAATGGCCCAAAATATCTGTCCGAAAATTAAACTGGCGTGCGCGGATCACGACAATGGCGCGGATTGGTTCCTCGAGCTTACGCGATTGCGGTGAAGGGAACGACATTCAGCACAATGGAACTTGTTTGGCGAGGCTGCAGTTGCAGGAATTTTGGACGAGGTTTGCTTCGGAGGGGGACGCCACCATGGTTGGCGATGCGTCCTGTCGACTGTGAGGAGAGTTGGCAATTACACAGCGTAACAAAAAATTTTTTTTTGTGATTAGCAGGACGATTAAAAAAACTCCCCGAGGGATCGGCTTCCTGAACACAATGCAACCTGGCCCATGTCTTAATTGTTACCCTAGCTCGAGATATTCAATGCAGAAGTTTTGCATATGAATCACCCCCCGTCGAAAAAATATTTTTTATTTTGTTTTCACTGTAACTTAAGTTCTATTAGGTCTTTTTAGATGCTTCTGGTATCATTAGACGGTAAATTGTTAGAAAAACCCAAAATATGGTCCCATTGGTCGGTTCCCGTAACCGGTTCCGGTGGAAATCCGGATTATTGGCCAAAATTGTGCGAAATCTTCAAAATTTTTAAATTTGTTGCTCTTTATGCGAAAAAAATCATACTATTGCTTCAAACAATCAATACAAACTCAAAAAATGGTTTGTCCAAGCATATCCGAAGGTGTTTTATCGAAAATGTGGCCATTGAGAACCGGTTCTGGTCAATCCGGATCCGGAAACTAGAAAACATTTAAGCAGTTTTTTTTTCAAAATTCCTATGTGCTAGACAATTTAGAAAAACAAATGTGGTGTTGAAGTATTTTTTGCTACTCTATACTTTCAGAATCCCAAAATATGGCCAAGGGTCCAATGGGAACCTGTTCTGACTGTCCCGGATCCGGGAAACAGTGGTCACATGACATTTTTATTGATTTTATTAAAAAGTTGTTTTAGTTACCAGAATTTCAAAATTCCTTGAAAAAAATCTGAATTTATTTATAGCCAGAATCAGAAATGTGGCCATCGGGAATCTGTTCTAAATGTTCCGGATCATGAAACCAGTGGATACTTGACAATTTTATTTAAAATTAAAAAAAACAAGTTTATTTTTTTTTAAATTAATCTAAATTTTATCAAAATTAGATTCAGACATGTAGCCAAATGGCCAACCGGACCCTGTTTATATATTCCAGATCAGGGAACCAGTGGACAAAATTCAAGATTCCTGGAAAACAAATCAGATCAGAAATTTGGCCGAGTGGCCTACCGGAACCTGATTTAAATAAAATAATGTCAAATATTTTAATTAAGAAATTTTCAGGATTCCTTAAAATGAATCTGAATTTATTTAAAATCAGATTTATAAATGTGGCCAATGGGAACCTGTTCTAAATAATCCGGATTAGGAAACCAGTTGACACTTGACATCTTAATTAAGTTTATTCAAAAAAAGAGATATCGAATTTATAAGATTCCTGTTTAAAAAATCAGAGTTTATTTAAATTTATTTTTACATTTTCATTTAATTTATCTTAAAGACATAGTTACTGGATTTATAAGATTCCTGTAAAAATCTAAATTCATTTGAAATCATTTTGAAATTTTAATTAAATTTATTATAAAAATAATTACACGACTTAAAAAAGATTCCTGTAAAAAATATGAATTTATTTAATATCAGATTACGAAATGTTGCCAAATGGCTAATGGGAACCTGTTCTTAATAATCCGGATCAGGAAACCTGTGGACACTTGACATTTTAATTAAATTTATTAAAAAAAACATAGTCACCGGATTTATAAAATTCCTGGCAAAATTCTGAATTAATTAAAAATTATTTTGACAATTTAATTTCATTTATTTTAAAAACATAGTAACTGGATTTATCAGATTCTTCGAAAAATCAGAATTTATTTAAAATCATTTTGAAATTTTAATTAAATTTATTTCTAAACATAGATACTGGACTAAAAACAATCCTGGAAAAAATCAGAATTTATTTAAAATCAGAATCTGACGTGTGGCCAAATGGCCAAATGAACCTGTTCTAAATAATCCGGATCATAAAACCAGTTGACACTTGACATTTTAAATAAATTTATTTTAAAAACATTACTAGATTTATAAGATTCCTGTTAAAAAATTAGAATTTATTTAAAATTATTTTAACATTTTAGTTAAATTTATCTAAAAACATAGTAACTGGATTTATAAGAGTCCCTGAAAATTCTGACTTTACTTAAAATTATTTTGACAAATTAATCAAATTTATTTTAAAAAAATTACTGGACTTATAAGATTCTTCGAAAAATCTGAATTTATTTAAAATGATTTTGAAATTTTAATTAAATTTATTTTTATAAATAGTTACTGGACTTTACAGATTCCTGAAAAAAAATCAGAATTTATTTAAAATCAGAATTTAATTAAATTTATTTGAAATCAGAATCAGAAATGGGTCAAATGGCCAATTGGAACCTGTTCTAAATAAGAAAAAATAAAAATTTATTTAAAATCAGAATCTATTGTGTGGCCAGATGGCCAATTGGAACCTGTTCTAAATAATCCGGATCATGAAACCAGTTGACACTTGACACTTTAATTAAATTTATTTACAAAAAATACTGGATTTATAAGATTCCTGTTAAAAAAACAGAATTTATTTAAAATTATTTTGACATTTTAGTTAAATTTATTTAAAAACATAGTTACTTGATTTATAAGAGTCTCTGAAAAATTCTGACTTTACTTAACATTATTTTGACAAATTAATCAATTTCATTTAAAAAACATAGGTACTGGATTTATAAGATTCTTCGAAAAATCTGAATTTATTTAAAATCATTTTGAAATTTTATTTAAATTTATTTTTAAAAGTAGTTGCTGGACTTAACAGATTCCTAAAAAAAATCTGTTTATATTTAAAATCAGAATCAGAAATGGGTCAAATGGCTAATGGGAACCTGTTCTAAATAATCCGGATCAGGAAACTAGTGGACACTTGACATTTTAATTTTATTTATTTATTTCCCCGAGGGTCCCGGAGCACCAAAACTTCTTAGCATGGTGGCTCCCAACGATAAATTGCCTAAACAAACAGGAACGTGAGCGGGGGATCCCCACGTTTCTTCCTCCCCTGTAGATTCAGAACTGTATTGCTGTTTGAACATTCGTGTTCAAACTCAATCCAATTCAACGAATCATCTTTGTGGTAAACTTTACGCAGTTAGCCTGGCCGTTTTAACGTTTGTGATGTTTCAAAGCAATTTATCGCATTGGGGCACTGCAACTGTTAATAATGACAAGAGGATGCTACGCGTTAATCAACCTAAGGCATTTTCCAGGATGCCCTCGAAAGACTGGCTGCGCTAGGGTTAGATTAGATTAGATTAGATTCAAAAAATTACAGGAATAATAAGATTCCTGTTAAAGTAAAACAGATTTTATTTTAAATTATTTTGAAATTTTAATTGAAATTATTTAAATAAATAAAAACTGGACTTAACAGATTCCTGGAGAAAAACTGAATTTATTTAAAATCAGAATAAGAAATGTGACCAAATGGCCAATTGGAACCTGTTCTAAATAATCCGGATCATGAAACCAGTTGACACATGACATTTTAATTAAATTTATTTACAAAAAATACTGGATTTATAAGATTCCTGTTAAAAAAACAGAATTTATTTAAAATTGTTTTGACATTTTAGTTAAATTTATTTAAAAACATAGTTACTTGATTTATAAGAGTCCCTGAAAAATTCTGACTTTACCTAAAATTATTTTGACAAATTAATCAAATTTATTTTAAAAAAACAAACATAGTTACTGGATTTAGAAGATTCTTCGAAAAATCTGAATTTATTTAAAATCATTTTGAAATTTTAATTACATTTATTTTTAAAAATAGTAACTGGACTTAACAGATTCCTGAAAAAATCGCAATTTATTCAAAATCAGAATCTTAAGTGTGGCCAAATGGCCAATGGTAACTTTGTCTAAATTATCCGGATCAGGAAACTAGTTGACACTTGACATTAAAATTAAATTTATTAAAAAATAGTTACTGGATTTATGAGATTCCTGTTAAAAAATCAGAATTTATTTAAAATTATTTTGACATTATAATTAAATTTATTCAAAAAAAAAATATTTAACTTAATAAATTTCTGCAAAAAATCAGAATTTACTTTAAATCAGAATCAGAAATGTGGCCAAGTGGCCAACCGGAACGTGTTTTAAATGTTGTTAAAATGTTGTCGAATATATTAATTAGGATAATTTCAAAACTCAATAAAATGAATCTGAATTTATTTAAAATCAGATACTTTCTGATTCTTATTTTTAAAAAATCAAGATTTTCTGCAGAATTTTTTTAAGTCGTGTAATTATTTTTAAAATAAATTTCATTAATATTTCAAAATGATTTCAAATAAATTTAGATTTTTACAGGAATCTTATAAATTCGATATTTCTTTTTTTAAATAAACTTAATTAAAATGTCAAGTGTCAACTGGTTTCCTAATCCGGATTATTTAGAACAGGTTCTCATTGGCCACATTTATAAATCTGATTTTAAACAAATTCAGATTCATTTTAAGGAATCCTGAAAATTTCTTAATTAAAATATTTAACAATATTTTAACAACATTTAAAACAGGTTCCGGTTGGCCACTCGGCCAAATTTCTGATCTGATTTGTTTTCCAGGAATCTTGAATTTTGTCCACTGGTTCCCTGATCTGGAATATATAAACAGGGTCCGGTTGGCCATTTGGCTACATGTCTGAATCTTATTTTGATGAAATTTAGATTAATTTAAAAAAAAATTAAACTTATTTTTTTTAATTTTGAATAAAATTGTCAAGTGTCCACTGGTTCCATGATCCGGAACATTTAGAATAGATTCCCGATGGCCACATTTCTGATTCTGGCTATAAATAAATTCAGAATTTTTTTCAAGGAATTTTGAAATTCTGGTAACTAAAACAACTTTATAATACATTCAAAAAAAATGTCATGTGACCACTGTTTCCCGGATCCAAGACACATAGAACAGGTTCCCATTGGCCCCTTGACCACACATCAGATTCTGTTTTTAAATAAATTCTGATTTTTTCCAGGATTCTGTTAAGTCCAGTAACTATTTTTAGAAATAAATTTAATTAAAATTTCAAGATGATTTTAAATAAATTCTGATTTTTCGAAGAATCTTATAAATCCAGTAACTATGTTTTTTTTAAATAAATTTGATTAATTTGTCAAAATAATTTTAAGTAAAGTCAGAATTTTTCAGGAACTGTTATAAATCAAGTAACTATGTTTTTAAATAAATTTAACTAAAATGTCAAAATAATTTTAAATAAATTCTGTTTTTTAACAGGAATCTTATAAATCCAGTATTTTTTAAAAATAAATTTAAGAAAAAGGTCAAGTGTCAACTGGTTTCATGATCCGGATTATTTAGAACAGGTTCCAATTGGCCATCTGGCCACACATCAGATTCTGATTTTAAATAAATTCGGATTTTTTCTAGGAATCCGTTAAGTCCAGTAACTATTTTTAAAAATAAATTTAATTAAAATTTCAAAATAATATAAAATAAAAAAAGAATTTCTGGAAAAATCTTATCAATCCAGTAACCATTTTTTTAAAATAAATTTGATTTATTTGTCAAAATAATTTTAAGTAAAGTCAGAATTTTTCAGGGACTCTTATAAATCCAGTTACTATGTTTTTAGATATATTTAACAAAAATGTCAAAATAATTTTAAATAAATTCTGTATTTTTAACAGGAATCTTATAAATCCAGTATTGTTTTTTAAATAAATTTCATAAAAATGTCAAGTGTCAACTGGTTTCATGATCCAGATTATTTAGAACAGGTTCCAATTGGCCATTTGACCACATTTCTGGTTCTGATTTTAAATATATTCAGATTTTTTTCAGGAATTTGTTACGTCCTGTAACTATTTTTAAAAATAAATTTTATTAAAATTTCAAAATGATTTTAAATAAATTCTGATTTTTCGTAGAATCTTATAAATCCAGTAACTATGTTTTTTAAATAAATTTGATTAATTTGTCAAAATAATTTTAAGTAAAGTCAGAATTTTCAGGGACTCTTCTAAATCAAGTATCTATGTTTTTAAATAAATTTAACTAAAATGTCTTAATAATTTTAAATAAATTCTTATTTTTTAACAGGAATCTTATAAATCCAGTAATTTTTTTAAAATAAATTTATTTAAAATGTCAAGTGTCAACTGGTTTTATGATCCGGATTATTTAGAACAGGTTTCAATTGGCCATTTGGCCACATTTCTGGTTCTGATTTTAAATAAATTCAGATTTTTTTTAAAATTTTAAAATAATTTTAAACAAAATCTGTTTTTTTAACAGGAATCTTATTATTCCAGTAACTTTTTTAAATAAATTTAATTAAAATGTCAAGTGTCCAGTGGTTTCCTGATTCGGATTATTTAAAACAGGTTCATTTGGCCATTTGGCCACACGTCAGATTCTGATTTTAAATAAATTCTGATTTTTTCCAGGAATCTGTTAAGTCCAGTAACTATTTTTAAAAATAAATTTAATTAAAATTTCAAAATGATTTTAAATAAATTCTGTTTTTTCGAAGAATCTGATAAATCCAGTTACTATGTTTTTAAAAGAAATGAAATTAAATTGTCAAAATAATTTTTAATTAATTCAGAGTTTTGCCAGGAATTTTATAAATCCGGTGACTATGTTTTTTTTAAATAAATTTAATTAAAATGTCAAGTGTCCACTGATTTCCTGATCCGGATTATTAAGAACAGGTTCCCATTAGCCATTTGGCAACATTTCGTAATCTGATATTAAATAAATTCATATTTTTTACAGGAATCTTTTTTAAGTCGTGTAATTATTTTTATAATAAATTTAATTAAAATTTCAAAATGATTTCAAATGAATTTAGATTTTTACAGGAATCTTATAAATCCAGTAACTATGTCTTTAAAATAAATTAAATGAAAATGTAAAAATAAATTTAAATAAACTCTGATTTTTTAAACAGGAATCTTATAAATTCGATATCTCTTTTTTTGAATAAACTTAATTAAAATGTCAAGTGTCAACTGGTTTCCTAATCCGGATTATTTAGAACAGGTTCCCATTGGCCACATTTATAAATCTGATTTTAAATAAATTCAGATTCATTTTAAGGAATCCTGAAAATTTCTTAATTAAAATATTTGACATTATTTTATTTAAATCAGGTTCCGGTAGGCCACTCGGCCAAATTTCTGATCTGATTTGTTTTCCAGGAATCTTGAGTTTTGTCCACAGGTTCCCTGATTTTTCGAAGAATCTGATAAATCCAGTTACTATGTTTTTAAAATAAATGAAATTAAATTGTTAAAACAATGTTTAATTAATTCAGAATTTTTCCAGAAATTTTATAAATCCGGTGACTATGTTTTTTTTAAATAAATTTAATTAAAATGTCAAGTGTCCACTGATTTCCTGATCCGGATTATTAAGAACAGGTTCCCATTAGCCATTTGGCAACATTTCGTAATCTGATATTAAATAAATTCATATTTTTTACAGGAATCTTTTTTTAAGTCGTGTAATTATTTTTATGATAAATTTAATTAAAATTTCAAAATGATTCAAAAAAATTTAGATTTTTACAGGAATCTTATAAATCCAGTAACTATGTCTTTAAAATAAATTAAATGAAAATGTAAAAATAAATTTAAATAAACTCTGATTTTTTAAACAGGAATCTTATAAATTCGATATCTCTTTTTTTGAATAAACTTAATTAAAATGTCAAGTGTCAACTGGTTTCCTAATCCGGATTATTTAGAACAGGTTCCCATTGGCCACATTTATAAATCTGATTTTAAATAAATTCAGATTCATTTTAAGGAATCCTGAAAATTTCTTAATTAAAATATTTGACATTATTTTATTTAAATCAGGTTCCGGTAGGCCACTCGGCCAAATTTCTGATCTGATTTGTTTTCCAGGAATCTTGAGTTTTGTCCACAGGTTCCCTGATTTTTCGAAGAATCTGATAAATCCAGTTACTATGTTTTTAAAATAAATGAAATTAAATTGTTAAAACAATGTTTAATTAATTCAGAATTTTTCCAGAAATTTTATAAATCCGGTGACTATGTTTTTTTTAAATAAATTTAATTAAAATGTCAAGTGTCCACTGGTTTCCTGATCCGGATTATTAAGAACAGGTTCCCATTAGCCATTTGGCAACATTTCGGAATCTGATATTAATTAAATTCATATTTTTTACAGGAATCTTATAAATCCAGTAACTATGTTTTAAAACAAATTTAATTATAATGTCAAAGAAATTTTAAATAAATTTAAAATAGAACAGGAATCTTATAAATCCAGTAATTTTTTTAAATAAATTTAATTAAAATGTCAAGTGTCATCTGGTTTCCTTATCCGGATAATTTAGAACAGGTTCCCATTTGCCACATTAATAAATCTGATTTTAAATAAATTCAGATTCATTTTAAGGAATCCTGAAAATTTCTTAACTAAATATTTGACAATTTTTTAACAACATTTAAAACAGGTTCCGGTTGGCCACTCGGCCAAATTTCTGATCTGATTTGTTTTCCAGGAATCTTGAATTTTGTCCACTGGTTCCCTGATCTGGAATATATAAACAGGGTCCGGTTGGCCATTTGGCTACATGTCTGAATCTTATTTTGATAAAATTTAGATTAATTTAAAAAAAATTAAACTTATTTTTTTTAATTTTAAATAAAATTGTCAAGTGTCCACTGGTTTCATGATCCGGAACATTTAGAACAGATTCCCGATGGCCACATTTCTGATTCTGGCTATAAATAAATTCAGATTTTTTTTCAAGGAATTTTGAAATTCTGGTAACTAAAACAACTTTTTAATAAAATCAATAAAAATGTCATGTGACCACTGTTTCCCGGATCCGGGACAGTCAGAACAGGTTCCCATTGGACCCTTGGCCATATTTTGGGATTCTGAAAGTATAGAGTAGCAAAAAATACTTCAACACCACATTTGTTTTTCTAAATTGTCTAGCACATAGGAATTTTGAAAAAAAAAAACTGCTTAAATGTTTTCTAGTTTCCGGATCCGGATTGACCAGAACCGGTTCTCAATGGCCACATTTTCGATAAAACACCTTCGGATATGCTTGGACAAACCATTTTTTGAGTTTGTATTGATTGTTTGAAGCAATAGTATGTTTTTTTTCGCATAAAGAGCAACAAATTTCAAAATTTTGAAGATTTCGCACAATTTTGGCCAATAATCCGGATTTCCACCGGAACCGGTTACGGGAACCGACCAATGGGACCATATTTTGGGTTTTTCTAACAATTTACCGTCTAATGATACCAGAAGCATCTAAAAAGACCTAATAGAACTTAAGTTACAGTGAAAACAAAATAAAAAATATTTTTTCGACGGGGGGTGATTCATATGCAAAACTTCTGCATTGAATATCTCGAGCTAGGGTAACAATTAAGACATGGGCCAGGTTGCATTGTGTTCAGGAAGCCGATCCCTCGGGGAGTTTTTTTAATCGTCCTGCTAATCACAAAAAAAAAAATTTGTTACGCTGTGTTATTGACCGGATCGATGTTTTGTTTAAGTGCAAGGAACGGATATGTGACGTCATGGAGTTGGGTTGGTTTGTGGCAATGTTGTTGCTGTTGTGTGTTTTTGTTGATTTTCTCGACTCAGGAAGGCATTAGTCGTGTTTTTTTGTAGAGTCTTTTTTGATTTTGCTGAGGAGTGCCCCAAGATGGCGATTCTTGAGACTCTTCTTTGTGACATGCTGAACGCGTGTATGTTTTGACGGCCACCTCACCAATACTAGCGCAGAGGTTGACCGACAGAGGTTGGTTGTGGCAGTGTGTAATGTGGCCGGACAGCGTTTTGTAGTGGTGCGCGGCTTTTAGGATGACGGTTCTAGATGGGCCCTGTTCGTGCACGTCGGCAAGCATTTGGCGAGGCCTGACATGCACACCAATGCAGGTGCATTCTTTTCCGACCGGTGCCGGTGACATGCACGGAGGTTACACAAGGTATGTTGTCAAAAAAAAGTATTTTGTTGATGAGTTAGGAAACAGAATCCACAAATGTGAAAAAAAAATGTGAAAGTTATTTCTGTTTATCCCGGTTAAGTTTGGCAATCAATGTTCTGGTGAATGTAGGGCTGACTTTGTGAAGATCTTCTGATGGAAGACGCTCTACAGTTGGTCCGACGTTAGGCTGAAGTTGGATCAGAATTTTATTTTTTGTGGGACTATATGTGTTGATGGTTTGTTTGTGATAAAAGACGTCGCAGTTTCTATACATTTATTAGTCCAAAGTAGGAATATTCTTAAGACGCAATTTTGGAAAGATGCAAATATTCAGTTATTTTTTTCCATGGGTAGAGATAAAACAACGACAGTTTGGACAAGTTTTGATAACTGGCTGCCTGTGTGGATCAATCGTACCGCGCACTGGGCTCACAAATCAGCGGTCGCTGGTTCGAAACCCGAGGCAGACGCGAAAAATTCTAAGTGTAAATATAGGTATTCGGTGCCCTCTCCCCGTGCCATACCTTCACACTTAGGAGACCCGGGAGGCGGAGTCTTGTCGCAAAAATAACGATACACGCCTGTGAATCCGTTGACGAAACCGCAAGGTTTAAGAGGGCCACATTATTGTCGCCGCGGCACTAAACCGAATTGAGCGAGTTTAACTCTCGCGACGATTTTCTGTCGCGAAATATCTGTCAAGCTGTTTTGAATCAGTGTGTTAGCTTTTTTGTTTGGATTGCTTGGTTTTGCTTGAGTCGTTGAAATAAATCGTGGAGTTCTACGTGGATTTAAGAAGAATTGGGACAATTATGTTTAATTCGTGATTAAAATCTTATGTTCCGGTACATTAGGGTTTCAAACTAGCATCTGAATTGTTAAGGTTAAGTCATGTGATGATTTTGAGTTTGTTCCCAGCTTTAGGAGGAGACACAGAATATCAAGAGTTTTGGTCACAATCTTGGGCTGGGTTGACATCCGGCCTCAACAAGATTACCGAGTGGCCGTCAATCTGGTCCGTTAGTACCGTCACGAGTTGATCTGGTTGCTGATTTGGTGGGCTCATGAAAATATAAAATTTGGATTGACCTTTTGAAACCCGAACTCGCCGTCATCAGCCTTTTTAGGCTGTACTTCATGGAATTATCCATCAAATTCACATCCATAAAGCGATTCCTGGCAGAACTTTGAGGTCGGTTCCTTGATCCTTTTTGGTTGCGGCGCTAGTCTCTTCGCAACTCCACTCGCGACATTTCAGTTTGGTGCCGCGGCGAAATTTTGTTTTGGTTTTGAATGTGACATTTGAGATACACTCAGAAAAGAAACAACCCAAAATTGCTTCGCGAGATGAAACACACTCGCGCTGTTATTTCGATTTATTCCCGAAATCACAATATAAGGTGTTACGTCGATTCCGTTGATGACTGTGGCGCCGGATAGCTGGAATTTTTTGAAATAAGTCAAGAAGTTTGGAATTTAGAAAATATGAGTTTGAGGGTAAACATGAATGATGGAGTAGAGAGCTTGAGTAACAAATGCGGGTGAATCGGTTAATTTGGAGATTTGGGTGTTGGGTCTCCTGGAAAAAAATGGGTATTTTTTCATTTAATGTAAGTTGCGGATGTTTAGAGCTCATGAGGGGGAAACATAAATGATGGAGTTTAGAGCTTATTCAGAGGTTATTCTCTGAGACTCTGGGACTTCTCGAAGTGGATGATTGGATAGTAATTTTAGTTGATGAGGATCTTTTGGTTATTGAACTCGAGTCCCCTGTGAGGGTAGAGTGAAATGCTGATTTTTTTTTTAAGTTTTAGACCCCTACGAGGTTAGAGCTTGGATGACAAAGATTAGAGCTTTAGTCCCCTGGGAGGTTAAAGCGTAAGTTGTAGGATGTTGACAGATGAAAATGGCCACTCTGACTATGTGATCGCGTACCAGTGAGTCCCGTTGAGTACACCAGTGTTGTTCACTAGAACAGTGAAATATCACGTGCTCGTCACTCGGGAGTTCACACGTGTAAACAATAGAAAGGGATAATTTCAGCGTGACTGAATGAATGTTCCCCGAGAGGAAACCCTGCAGATGAAAACGGCCACTCTGACTATGTGATCGCGTAGCAGTGAGTCTCGTTGAGTACACCAGTGTTGTTCACTAGAACAGTGAACTAGCACGTACTCGTCACTCGGGAGTTCACACGTGTAAACAATAGAAAGAGATGATTTCTGTTTGACTAAAAAAAACTTCCAAGAGAGGAAAGCTTGCAAATTCTCTGAGAGAATGAAGTCTTCCCCGAGAGGATAATGATTTCCTTTAGAGGATGATACTTCCCTGAGAGGATGATGTTGACCCCGAGAGGATAATGATTTCCCTGAGAGGATGATACTTCCCTGAGAGGATAATGTTTTCCCCGAGAAGACAATGATTTCCCTGACAGAATGATGCTTCCCTGAGAGAATGATGTTGACCCCGAGAGGATAATAATTTCCCTGAGAGGATGATACTTCCCAAAAAGGATGATGTTTTCCCCGAGAGGATAATGATTTCCCTGAGAGGATGATTCTTCCCTGAGAGGATGATGTTTTCCCCGAGAGGATAATGATTTCCCTGAGAGGATGATACTTCCCTGAAAGGATAATGTTTTCCCCGAGAGGACAATGATTTCTCTGACAGAATGATGCTTCCCTGAGAGAATGATGTTGACCCCGAGAGGATAATGATTTCGCTGAGAAGATGATACTTCCCTGAGAGGATAATATTTACCCCGAGAGGATAATGATTTCCCTGAGAGGATGATACTTCCCAAATAGGATGATGTTTTCCCCGAGAGAATAATGATTTCCCTGAGAGGATGATGCTTTCCCTGAGAGGATGATACTTCCCTAAGAGGATGATGTTTCCTCGAGAGGATGATGCTTTCCAGAGTGGACAAATGATTTTGCCGAGTAGATAATGGTTACCCCGAGAGGAAAGCTTGTTGATGACCAACGGTTTAAAAATAAAAGAACAAATTTTAGAAGTTCAATTCATAAAATATGTTTTGAGTTTTTGAAGATTTTTTGTTTGAAAACATGAATAATATGAATAAAGTGAGAAACTAAGATAATATGAAGAAATTAAAATTGTAGTACAACCATAATGAGAATCTTAAATTTGAACTTTTGGAAAGCCAAGTTGATACTGAAAAATTTCAATCGATTTCTTAAACTTAGATTTTTTTATAAATGGATGATTTCTGTTACCATAGATGGATAACTCAATAAAATTGGTTTAATTTTGGCCATGACATTATTGAAAATATTATTTTTTTAATTAAAGTTTGAATATCGTATGCTTATAGCCGCATTTGCCAGTTAAAAATATCTTTAGCTTTTGATATAAATGCTGAAGTTACGGGTAGTGTAAACTATGTAGGAAGGTTAGGTAAAATGAAAAAAATTTTGTGTTAGCTGAATTTTTTTTTAAAGATTGGGTTGTGAAATATAATTTAAAATGTTGATTGCAATACAAAAAAAAAATCTGGTGTGAATTTATTACTAGTTGAAAAATATTTCTAGAAATTTGGCATGATTTGAGCTTATGATTGCACAAATGTGGATAAAGTGTGAAACTTGGTGTTGTGCTTGTTGGAAAGAAATTTTAAATATTGGGCTTCGGACCCGAATGCATCTTGAGTTAAGTGGTCCTTAAACGCAAATAAATAAAAATGAATAAAATATTGGGCTGTTATTGGAAAAAAACGCAACCTGATTGATATAATTTTGAGCTTGTGATTGAATCTTCTTAAAAATGTGCAAAGAATTATAGTTGTGGTTTGTTGTGCTAGTCAGGATTCTTTTTTAAGTTTAAATTTATTGTTGAAAACGAACTAAAATAAAGGCTGTATTGTAAATACTATTGATCGAATTTCTGACATCATAACTCAAATGGGAAACTTAGAAAGAAACTTGGGCATATTTTAATGTCTGTAAACAAGAATTATGTGGATAAAGTGAGAACTTGGATAAGAGAAGAAAATTGCTAGTTGTTGTTCTAGTTTAATTTAATTTTAAATTTTGGTTGAATTTCTGAAAACATATGATAAAAAAATCCAAAAACGGAGTAGAATCTGAATACTAAATGTATTAGTTGGTTTTGATTGAGGTAGAATGTTTGGAGTTTAGATTGCATTATTTAATTTGAAATTTCAAATATAGGTGATGTAAACAAAGTTGGAATTTTGAGTTTAGTTGAAAAGAATGTGAGAAGTTTAGTTTGTTTTGATATGCTTGCCATTAAATATTAACTTTAGCCCAAGTATTTTGATTTGTTGTGCTAATTATTCGTGATTGTATAAGTTAGAATAATTTAAGCTTAAAAATATAAGAACAAATTTTAGAAGTTCAATTCATAAAATATGTTTTGAGTTTTTGAAGATTTTTTGTTTGAAAACATGAATAATACGAATCAAGTGAGAAACTAAGATAATATGAAGAAATTAAAATTGTAGTACAACCATAATGAGAATCTTAAATTTGAACTTTTGGAAAGCCAAGTTGATACTGAAAAATTTCAATCGATTTCTTAAACTTAGATTTTTTTATAAATGGATGATTTCTGTTACCATAGATGGATAACTCAATAAAATTGGTTTAATTTTGGCCATGACATTATTGAAAATATTGATTTTTTTAATTAAAGTTTGAATATCGCATGCTTATAGCCGCATTTGCCAGTTAAAAATATCTATAGCTTTTGATATAAATGCTGAAGTTACGGGTAGTGTAAACTATGTAGGAGGGTTAGGTAAAATGAAAAAAAAGAAAGAAAAAAAAAGTGGTCCTTAAACGCAAATAAATAAAAATGAATAAAATATTGGGCTGTTATTGGAAAAAAACGCAACCTGATTGATATAATTTTGAGCTTGTGATTGAATCTTCTTAAAAATGTGCAAAGAATTATTGTTGTGGTTTGTTGTGCTAGTCAGGATTGTTTTTTAAGTTTAAATTTATTGTTGAAAACGAACTGTATTGTAAATACTATTGATCGAATTTCTGACATCATAACTCAAATGGGAAACTTAGAAAGAAACTTGGGCATATTTTAATGTCTGCAAACAAGAATTATGTGGATAAAGTGAGAACTTGGATAAGAGAAGAAAATTGCTAGTTGTTGTTCTAGTTTAATTTAATTTTAAATTTTGGTTGAATTTCTGAAAACATATGATAAAAAAATCCAAAAACGGAGTAGAATCTGAATACTAAATGTATTAGTTGGTTTTAATTGAGGTAGAATGTTTGGAGTTTAGATTGCATTATTTAATTTGAAATTTCAAATATAGGTGATGTAAACAAAGTTGGAATTTTGAGTTAAGTTGAAAAGAATGTGAGAAGTTTAGTTTGTTTTGATATGCTTGCCATTAAATAATAACTTTAGTTCAATATTTTGATTTGTTGTGCTAATTATTCGTGATTGTATAAGTTAGAATAATTTAAGCTTAAAAATATAAGAACAAATTTTAGAAGTTCAATTCATAAAATATGTTTTGAGTTTTTGAAGATTTTTTGTTTGAAAACATGAATAATATGAATAAAGTGAGAAACTAAGATAATATGAAGAAATTAAAATTGTAGTACAACCATAATGAGAATCTTAAATTTGAACTTTTGGAAAGCCAAGTTGATACTGAAAAATTTCAATCGATTTCTTAAACTTAGATTTTTTTATAAATGGATGATTTCTGTTACCATAGATGGATAACTCAATAAAATTGGTTTAATTTTGGCCATGACATTATTGAAAATATTGATTTTTTCAATTAAAGTTTGAATATCGTATGCTTATAGCCGCATTTGCCAGTTAAAAATATCTATAGAGCAATTCTCTACCAAAACCGGAAATGGATTTTATTTGTATTTTTTGATTTATCTCAAACTTTGTGGGGGCCTTCCCTATGACCAAAGAGGCCATTTTGCATCATTAGTTTGTCCATATAAATTTCCATACAAATTTGGCAGCTGTTCATACAAAAATGGTACGTAAATATTCGAAAATCTGTAACTATTGAAGGATTTTTTTGATCAATTTGGTGTCTTCGGCAAAGTTGTAGGTATTGTTAAGGACTATTTAGAAAAAAATAGGTACACGGAAAAAAAAATTTCCCGATTTTTTTATTAACTTTTTTTTCACAAAAACTCAAATTCCCAAAATACGTATTTTTTGATTTTCGAGATTTTTTGATATGTTTTAGGGGACAAAAATCCGCAACTTTTGAGCTATAGAGAAACATGGTCAAAAAATCTGCCGCCGAGTTATGATTTTTTGAAAAACTGGTGATTTTTGGAAAAAATCGAAATTTCATACATAAAATTTTTTTGACCTCATTTTTTTATGCAAAATTGAATTTGCAATCGAAAATTACTTTACAGATTTTTTGATAAAGGGCCCCGTTTTCAAGATATAGCCACCGAAAGTTTGATTTCAGCGAAATATTTGCAGTTTTTCGATTTTTAAAAATAGTGACCATGAGTGACCATTTTTAAAAATATTTTTTTTGAAAAGTTCAGAAAATTTGCTATAAAATTGTCTAAGAGACATTGAAGATTGGACCTCTGGTTGTTGAGATACAGCGGCTTAAAGAAAAAGAAACACGAAAATTGAAGTTTTCTAAGTCTCACCCAAACAGCCCACCATTTTCTAATGACGATATCTCAGCAACTAATGGTCCGATTTTCAATGTTAATACATGAAACATTCGTAAAATTTTCCGATCTTTTCGAAAAAAATATTTAAAAAAAAATTAAATCAATACTAGCATTTTTAATGGGCATAATATTCAATGTTTGGCCCTTTTAAAATGTTAGTCTTGATTTAATTTTTTTCAAAATATTTTTTTCGAAAAGATCGGAAAATTTCACGAATGTTTCATGTATTAACATTGAAAATCGGACCATTAATTGCTGAGATATCGTCATTAGAAAATGGTGGGCTGTTTGGGTGAGACTTAGAAAACTTCAATTTTCGTGTTTCTTTTTCTTTAAGCCGCTGTATCTCAACAACTAGAGGTCCAATCTTCAATGTCTCTTAGACAATTTTATAGCAAATTTTCTGAACTTTTCAAAAAAAATATTTTTAGAAATGGTCACTCATGGTCACTATTTTTAAAAATCGAAAAACAGCAAATATTTCGCTGAAATCAAACTTTCGGTGGCTATATCTTGAAAACGGGGCCCTTTATCAAAAAATCTGTAAAGTAATTTTCGATTGCAAATTCAATTTTGCATAAAAAAATGAGGTCAAAAAAATTTTATGAATGAAATTTCGATTTTTTCCAAAAATCACCAGTTTTTCAAAAAATCATAACTCGGCGGCAGATTTTTTGACCATGTTTCTCTATAGCTCAAAAGTTGCGGATTTTTGTCCCCTAAAACATATCAAAAAATCTCGAAAATCAAAAAATACGTATTTTGGGAATTTGAGTTTTTGTGAAAAAAAAGTTACTAAAAAAGTCGCGAAATTTTTTTTTCCGTGTACCTATTTTTTTTCTAAATAGTCCTTAACAATACCTACAACTTTGCCGAAGACACCAAATTGATCAAAAAATTCCTTCAATAGTTACAGATTTTCGAATATTTACGTACCATTTTTGTATGAACAGCTGCCAAATTTGTATGGAAATTTATATGGACAAACTAATGATGCAAAATGGCTTCTTTGGTCATAGGGAAGGCCCCCACAAAGTTTGAGCCAAATCAAAAAATACAAAAAATAAATATGGTCGAAATCGGCCGGTTTTGTAGAGAATTGCTCTATAGCTTTTGATATAAATGCTGAAGTTACGGGTAGTGTAAACTATGTAGGAGGGTTAGGTAAAATGAAAAAAAAAGAAAGAAAAAAAAAAAGTGGTCCTTAAACGCAAATAAATAAAAATGAATAAAATATTGGGCTGTTATTGGAAAAAAACGCAACCTGATTGATATAATTTTGAGCTTGTGATTGAATCTTCTTAAAAATGTGCAAAGAATTATTGTTGTGGTTTGTTGTGCTAGTCAGGATTGTTTTTTAAGTTTAAATTTATTGTTGAAAACGAACTGTATTGTAAATACTATTGATCGAATTTCTGACATCATAACTCAAATGGGAAATTTAGAAAGAAACTTGGGCATATTTGAATGTCTGCAAACAAGAATTATGTGGATAAAGTGAGAACTTGGATAAGAGAAGAAAATTGCTAGTTGTTGTTCTAGTTTAATTTAATTTTAAATTTTGGTTGAATTTCTGAAAACATATGATAAAAAAATCCAAAAACGGAGTAGAATCTGAATACTAAACGTATTAGTTGGTTTTAATTGAGGTAGAATGTTTGGAGTTTAGATTGCATTATTTAATTTGAAATTTCAAATATAGGTGATGTAAACAAAGTTGGAATTTTGAGTTTAGTTGAAAAGAATGTGAGAAGTTTAGTTTGTTTTGATATGCTTGCCATTAAATATTAACTTTAGCTCAAGTATTTTGATTTGTTGTGCTAATTATTCGTGATTGTATAAGTTAGAATAATTTAACGGTACACATCAACCATAGCTTTTGCACCCAGATTTCTGATACAGACATTTTAGTATCTTCAAAAATACGGGAACTATCGATATGATTTTTTATTCATCCCCTAAATTACTGTCTTCAAAGTTATTTACAACAAAGTTTGACTATTTTTACAATCATATTCTTTCAGGATTGGGTTCGTAAGTTTGACCAATTTGGAATAAGAAGACAACAACTTCCTTGGCTGCTGTGCACCCTTAAGCTTAAAAATATAAGAACAAATTTTAGAAGTTCAATTCATAAAATATGTTTTGAGTTTATGAAGATTTTTTGTTTGAAAACATGAATAATATGAATCAAGTGGGAAACTAAGATAATATGAAGAAATTAAAATTGTAGTACAACCATAATGAGAATCTTAAATTTGAACTTTTGGAAAGCCAAGTTGATATTGAAAAATTTCAATCGATTTCTTAAACTTAGATTTATAAATGGATGATTTTTTTTACCATAGATGGATAACTCAATAAAATTGGTTTAATTTTGGCCATGACATTATTGAAAATATTGATTTTTTTTAATGCTGGTTGGAAATGGGTTTTAAAAATATAGCAAGGAAGATAATAAATGCCAAGCCATGCGGGTTTGAGGGTTTCTTTTTATTTCTTCACAGCTCGTTTCAAGGAAATCTCAGATCGAACCAAGGTAGACGTGGAAGAGACGTGGTAGACTCCAACTGGATGCAATACATTTAAGTATCGAATTGTTTAGTTAATCCAAAATATCTTACAGACTTTTGAATCGTTTCAGATAAAACCATAAGGAACAAGAAGGACGGATGTGGCACTAGAATCTATCATCGACCGAAAATTTTTGTATAAGCGAATCATGGAGAAGAATGGATTGTAAATATTATAATGTTTTCGAAAAGATGTAGGTTTTTATGCGGACGGGCTTTTCCTACCAAGAAAAAAAAAGAAATTTATTAAATATTTTTCCATGCCTTAAAGAATAGATGTATTAGTTTGAAAATATTAACATAGAGTAGAGGAGAGGGAGAATGTAGGGAATGAGTGCGGTTACAGTTAAATTAAAATGTTTGATTGTGTTTGTAGGCATGCTAAAGGCAGTAGTAGTTGAGAGAAGCAAAAAAAAAAAAATGAGAGCGAATTATAGTAGAGTTCATGTTTTTGATTGTGTTGGAAAGCTTGAGCGATGAGAGCAAATGACAGTAGAGAGTTCATGTTTTTGATTGTGTTGGAAAGTTTGAGCGATTATGAGAGAGGCAAAAGAGAGAATGAGAGAGATGAATAATGCGAGAGTGAGAATCGAGGTTGGAAAATAGATCAGTCTTGTTGTATGTTTTGGCACGGAAACACGCGTTTTTAAATTCGTCCGAAAAATGGCCCAAAATATTTGTCCGAAAATTAAACTGGCGTGCGCGGATCACGACAGAAATGACGTCATTTTCGCCAAACCGTATTGTGACCGCCATCTTGCAAAAAAAAACTTGTGAGCAAAAGCAGCATCTTTTATTTCATTCGAAAAATGTCCATTCATGTTGTTTTGTTGATTTCCTGGCCATCCGCATTTCGGTAAGATTGTTATAAATTGATTGTGTCCTCAAAGTAACTAAAATTTCATAATTTTAACCTGGGTGCTGAATAGTGGTTCGCAAAACGGCCTCAATTTTGAACTGTCAAAGTGGAACCAATTTACTGTTCGCCAAAAGTAGAGAGTATTGATCAAAAAAAATTTGTTTTTTTTTTGCAAGAATGAAAAATGTGTGGCATTTGAGAACCTGGAGTTGAAGTCAAGAAATCTTAAGAAAGTTGAAGGCAAGATCGTCATTTTTTATGGTTATGAATGGAAGTTGTTTATGGAGTCGATGCGGTTATATCCATCCAGAAGCTGTCTTTATTGTTTGATTCCGTTTGAAAACCTGGTTTAGTGAAAATCTTCTCTGTTTGTTGGATCAACTTTGCTAGAATTAGCGATGTTTTTTCGCTGGACCAGGAAGAGCTGCAGGATTCCAAAATCAGCCAGGGAGTTTATCTGCGACATCGCAAAATGACACTCTGGCCGCAGTTTTCGTCACCCGTAAAAAAGAAAAATCTCTTCTAACCGATCGAAACGCGACAATTTTCTAGCAAAAATGTCAAAAACTAGACAAAATAAAACACATACTACTGATTATCGGGACCGTGGTGTAGGGGTAAGCGTGGTTGCCTTTCACCCAGTCGGCCTGGGTTTGATCCCAGAAGGTCCCAGTGGCAAATTTTGAGACGAGATTTGTCTGATCACGCCTTCCGTCGGACAGGGAAGTAAATGTTGGCCCCGGTCTAACCTAGAGGTTAGGTCGTTAGCTCAGTCCAGGTGTAGGAGTCGTCTCCCTGGGTCCTACCTCGGTGGAGTCGCTGGTAGGCAGTTGGACTCACAATCGTCAGTTCGAACCCCGGGGAGGATAGAAGCTTAGGTGTAAAAAGAGGTTTGCAATAGTTTCGAGTAGGAATCTCATAATCGAGAAGGCCAAGGCAATGCTGTAGAGCGAATAATTTGATTTTGATTTTTGACTACTGATTATAAAACAGCTCATTTACCAGTAAGAAAAAAGTCATGCTTGCGCTTGAACAGTCTCCTACTTTGTAGATGTAAACAAAGTGGGATCATTCTAAAATCACGTTACACATTCTCTCTATTCATCACCCAGATTTTAACTCCCCACGCACAATTCCGATTGGAAACTCCCGGAAGACACGGCGGAACTTCACCCCAAGAAACTGCCGGTTAATCCACTACACGTTTAAAACTACCTAGTAAAGGCCAGAATTAATCCGAAGTGAAGGAAAAAAGGCAATGATAGTAATTTTGTTTTTCCCAGTTTTTCTGTGTAATAAAAATGTTAAACATCTTTTTTTCATTTTACTGTTATTAAACAGGAATGTGAATATTTTGTCGTTTTATAATTTGAACTAAATTCCAGGTCATAAATTTAAACCAAAAATTTTAGCAGGAACATTCTTATAAAATTCTAGCAGGATTGTAGCTGAAATTTTTGCCATTTCATTCTGGCAAAATTCTTACCGAATTCTAGCAGCATTCTAGCAGGAACCGGTTGATTTCGCCGGAACCGGTTATTGCATTTGAGCTAGAATTCTCAAAGAATTCTTGAGAAATTTTAGCAGGATGATGGCAGCGTTCTAGTAAGAATATTTTCGCTCTGCTAGAATTCTGTAAGAATCCTGTGATAACGCCGTGACTGGGTTACTCTCTTTCTTGAAACGGTTCTCTCCAAGCTGGCTTTCCCTTCCGGAATCTTCTTACACGTTTAATCTTGGAACCGTTTCCCCGAGCCTGGGTAAATAACAAGGGATGTTGCGAGCACACCGTGCCGACTGCGCTGACTGCGCCGACCGTGCCCCTCGGATCATCGCCCAAACGCGACCCAGCAAAAAGACTATAGTAAGATCGGTCACGTTGACAATGTCACGCTGACACCGTAGGTAGAGATAGAGACAAAATAAGAATTTACATTCCTTTGACGAGATAATTAATTTTGCGCTAAAATGACTTGAAACCAAGGGTGTCTCACCACATCGGATGCCACCCGAATGTCAACCAAATGTAGTCAAATGTCATCCCAATGCATTGCACCTCATTCAAAGCCACGGTTCGATACCCTCGTACTGGAGGTTCCCAAATAGGTTCCCATTCGTTCGTACTAGAACACTAGTCACACGTAATACTCGATACGATCGCTGACTGACCTATTACGTCCATGTTAACAACACGGTCTCGCTCACACCTCACCTCACCTCTCTGTTCGGTCGTTCGCGTACACTCTCTCGTGCGCTCCCGCCAAACAGCCGTACCTCTCTCCGATTCCTTTTCCCGTCGTGTCCGTACCCTCTACAGTCAGGTAGTCTCATACGAGAGCACCGGTCTGGGATGGGCGCGCGCTCTTGGTGGTAGATACATCTCCGACACATCTCCGAGTGCGCACCGCTCCGCAGAACCACGTATGACGTCCATGTTAACAACACGGTAATGCTCACACCACACCTCACCTCTCTGTTCGGACGTTCGTACACTTTCGTGCGCTCCCGCCGAACAGCCGAACCCGTCTCCGATTCCTCTCTCCGTCTCCGTCCCTATCTCCTCTCGCCCACCTTCGTCGGGTCCTCTCTGCGGGCCTGCGCTCATACGGTTCAATGATGGAGTTTTCATATACGCTCATTAAGGGCCTCCATCACCAAACTTGACTCCCCATAGGTACGAGAAAGCAGAGCGTTCCCCAAAAGACGACTTAAAATTTGTATGCAATCAAGGGGAGGTCACTCCCAACAATGTTCATCGATATAAAATTCGATGCCATTTAAATGCAAGCAAAGAGCATCGAAATTAATGTTTACGTATCTCATTTCATCGATGTAGTCCGTTGGACATATTTGTCTAGAAAGCCTGGGTTAGAGACCCTCCACATCCTTAAACATGGCCCTCCCACGTTCCCTCCAAGCATCATTGTCCGGTTCAACTATTACCAGTTGATATCGAAGGTCGCAAAGCCTTGGATCCGCGGCAGCACGAGCTGGCAGTGCTTATTCATGTCATGGGTATGCGTAGTCAACGCTACCTACTGTGTCACCTCCACCCTTCTCGGTATAAAGGATGGTGGCCGATGTCAACGCTGTTTGTTGCATATTTTCGGGGGCACGAAAATAGCAAAAAAAAGAACCCACATGATTACTCTCTCAACGACACGACGTGCACAACGTACCCGTCGGACCGGAGCAAACCATTCGAGCTCGAAAAGGCAACCTGAGCGGATCAAGGTATAACCTTTCACCAACTCGCAATTCCTTTCCTAAAACCACTAGCATCTATGGGGGCAAAACAAAAGGCACGCTATGCAGTGCAGAGCGTGCCTAGTTCATTGCTAACACCCTCAAGGCTTCGCATATCTGACGCGCTGTGAGATCCAATCGTCGGAGTCTGTGCCGTCGAAAGGAGGTAATTTCACATGCTTTGTCAAACGACGAATTCTCAGGTACTGTGCTCTGAGCAATTGGGTCCTAAAATGAAGCTTAGATTGCTGATATTATTGTTTACAGCGATAAAGCTTATTTTGTACGACCACAAAGAGTTTAAAATTGATTTTTAAATCAAATTTGAAAAATTTACCTCGCGGTCCTTCTTGACAGAAAAGTTCCTACTTGACAGCTCGTTCCAAGGGGACCATAGTTGATACATCGAAAAAATGTTGTCTTGTCATTATTATTTTTGCATTAAAATGAAAAAAAGTGATCAGAAATGGTTTTTGAGCGTATTTTTTACTGTTGTACATAAAAATTGACATAGGGCTTTAGTACCCACTTGATGTGGAAATCAATTGCCAGGGGGTAGCACAGCTGTGTTGCGTTCAATGCCATACCCTGGTGCCGTGACCTGGTGATATGATCACTATTAGATCATTTCTTAACACGCCGAAGGCTTCGCTTATCTGACGCGCTATGAGATCATTCGTCGGGATGCCAGCAGCGAACGAGTACTGGATACTCGACTGCTGGCGACGAAAGGAGGTACATCTCACATGCTTTGTCAAACGACGAACCCTCAGGTACTGTGCTCTGATCAATTGATGTGGAAATCAATTGTCAGGGGGTAGCACAGCTGTGTTGCGTTCAATGCCGTACCCTGGTGCCGTACCCTGGTGCCGTGCCCTGGTGATATGATCCCTATTAGATCATTTCTTAACACGCCGAAGGCTTCGCTTATCTGACGCGCTATGAGATCATTCGTCGGGATGCCAACAGCGAACGAGTACTGGATACTCGACTGCTGGCGACGAAAGGAGGTACATCTCACATGCTTTGTCAAACGACGAACCCTCAGGTACTGTGCTCTGAGCAATTGATGTGGAAATCAATTGTCAGGGGGTAGCACAGCTGTGTTGCGTTCAATGCCGTGCCCTGGTGCCGTGCCCTGTTGCCGAATCTCGGTGCCGTGCCCTGGGGATATGATCACTATCATATCACCTCTAAACACGCCGAAGGCTTCGCATATCTGACGCGCTGTGAGATCCGATCGTCGGGGTGCTGTGCCGATGAAAGGAGATCATTTCATATGCTTCGTCAAACGACGAACCCTCAGGTACTGTGCTCTGAGCAATTGATGTGGAAATCAATTGTCAGTGGTAGCATAGCTGTGTTGCGTTCAAAATCGACCATGAACCTGTAGTGCCTGAATGACAAACTCGTCACTCCAGTGCTGCAGCAAGTCGTAGGACTCTATCACTGGGAATCGAACCAACTGAAGCCGTACCTCTACTGCACGGAACAAAATCCGGTCGGCGGATCCGAAAAATTTTCGCGATGGATTCGAAAACATCGGTTGTTTCCGAATTCATCAAAAATGTTTCCGATTTTGAAAGAATTATTTTCACATTCGAAGAAAATGTTTGCAAAATCGCAAACACCATGTTTGCAGCACCCTTTTCTATGAAGCCCGACGCAGCCAATGCGTTACGCTGCTGTCAAAATCAGCAGCTCGCGCAAACGGTGTAAACATAAACAAAAAATAATTGTGCTGCAAATCGCGAGTGTTCGACCGTTCGAATAAGCTCGGCTGAATAAGTGCGCCATAAAGGACTGAAGGTCTGGGCAGCAAGGGCGTGTCCGCCGTAGGAATTTTGTCCATCCGGTCGAAGGTGAGAACGGCGGGATGCTGCAGCTGTTGCTTAAAAAGCACCAGCACCGAGCACAGCGAGAGGAAGTAGATTACGGAAATCCTAGAAGAGCATCATCTCCCAGTTAAAACTGGAGAAAGCTGGTCACCGGTGCTGTGACGGAGGACGTTTACGGCGTGCCAAAGCTGGCGGAAAACTTATGCAAAAAGGTACAGGAGTTTCCGGTTTCATAAATTAACTTACCATTACTCCTCCCTTCTCTTATCCCCCCAGCATTCTGATCATCGTTCCTCTAATTGACTGCCGCTGCAATCCCGGATGCCATCAACCCCGTAACATCGTGATTCTTCTGTGCTTGTGTGCGCCTCTTGAGCGCGCGGCCAGATTCCGGATCACAGCCGGATGGAAACCGGAGAGGCGAATCTAAACCAGGATCGTAGGAATCTAGCCGGATACCGACTCACTAGTCAAACAGATGACCCAGCACTCACATCGGCGCCAGAAAGCTGCGAAACACAAACACAGCGAGCATGTTATCGTTCGGAACGCCAACAGATTAACCATTTCGCCCCTGGACGGAATGTCCAGCGAAGACGAATCTGCGGGTTTGAAGAATCCAAGTACCAAGAAGTGGCCGCTGAAGTCACGTCATTACTTCACGAAGCAGGTGGAGAGAGCTTCAATAAAATTTCTAAAATTTCTAAAATTTCTAAAATTTCTAAAATTTCTAAAATTTCTAAAATTTCTAAAATTTCTAAAATTTCTAAAATTTCTAAAATTTCTAAAATTTCTAAAATTTCTAAAATTTCTAAAATTTCTAAAATTTCTAAAATTTCTAAAATTTCTAAAATTTCTAAAATTTCTAAAATTTCTAAAATTTCTAAAATTTCTAAAATTTCTAAAATTTCTAAAATTTCTAAAATTTCTAAAATTTCTAAAATTTCTAAAATTTCTAAAATTTCTAAAATTTCTAAAATTTCTAAAATTTCTAAAATTTCTAAAATTTCTAAAATTTCTAAAATTTCTAAAATTTCTAAAATTTCTAAAATTTCTAAAATTTCTAAAATTTCTAAAATTTCTAAAATTTCTAAAATTTCTAAAATTTCTAAAATTTCTAAAATTTCTAAAATTTCTAAAATTTCTAAAATTTTTAAATTTCTAAAATTTCTAAAATTTCTAAAATTTCTAAAATTTCTAAAATTTCTAAAATTTCTAAAATTTCTAAAATTTCTAAAATTTCTAAAATTTCTAAAATTTCTAAAATTTCTAAAATTTCTAAAATTTCTAAAATTTCTAAAATTTCTAAAATTTCTAAAATTTCTAAAATTTCTAAAATTTCTAAAATTTCTAAAATTTTTAAAATTTCTAAAATTTCTAAAATTTCTAAAATTTCTAAAATTTCTAAAATTTCTAAAATTTCTAAAATTTCTAAAATTTCTAAAATTTCTAAAATTTCTAAAATTTCTTAATTTCTAAAATTTCTAAAATTTCTAAAATTTCTAAAATTTCTAAAATTTCTAAAATTTCTAAAATTTCTAAAATTTCTAAAATTTCTAAAATTTCTAAAATTTCTAAAATTTCTAAAATTTCTAAAATTTCTAAAATTTCTAAAATTTCTAAAATTTCTAAAATTTCTAAAATTTCTAAAATTTCTAAAATTTCTAAAATTTCTAAAATTTCTAAAATTTCTAAAATTTCTAAAATTTCTAAAATTTCTAAAATTTCTAAAATTTCTAAAATTTCTAAAATTTCTAAAATTTCTAAAATTTCTAAAATTTCTAAAATTTCTAAAATTTCTAAAATTTCTAAAATTTCTAAAATTTCTAAAATTTCTAAAATTTCTAAAATTTCTAAAATTTCTAAAATTTCTAAAATTTCTAAAATTTCTAAAATTTCTAAAATTTCTAAAATTTCTAAAATTTCTAAAATTTCTAAATTTCTAAAATTTCTAAAATTTCTAAAATTTCTAAAATTTCTAAAATTTCTAAAATTTCTAAAATTTCTAAAATTTCTAAAATTTCTAAAATTTCTAAAATTTCTAAAATTTCTAAAATTTCTAAAATTTCTAAAATTTCTAAAATTTCTAAAATTTCTAAAATTTCTAAAATTTCTAAAATTTCTAAAATTTCTAAAATTTCTAAAATTTCTAAAATTTCTAAAATTTCTAAAATTTCTAAAATTTCTAAAATTTCTAAAATTTCTAAAATTTCTAAATTTTCTAAAATTTCTAAATTTTTGAATTTTTGAATTTTTGAATTTAATTTTTGAATTTTTGAATTTTTGAATTTTTGAATTTTTGAATTTTTGAATTTTTGAATTTTTGAATTTTTGAATTTTTGAATTTTTGAATTTTTGAATTTTTGAATTTTTGAATTTTTGAATTTTTGAATTTTTGAATTTCTGAATTTTTGAATTTTTGAATTTTTGAATTTTTGAATTTTTGAATTTCTTAAATTTCTAAATTTCTAAATTTCTAAATTTCTAAATTTCTAAATTTCTAGAATTTCTGAATTTCTGAATTTTTGAATTTCTGAATTTCTGAATTTCTGAATTTCTGAATTTCTGAATTTCTGAATTTCTGAATTTCTGAATTTTTGAATTCTGAATTTTTGAATTTTTAAATTTCTGAATTTTTGAATTTCTGAATTTCTGAATTTTTGAATTTTTGAATTTTTGAATTTTTGAATTTTTGAATTTTTGAATTTTTGAATTTTTGAATTTCTGAATTTTTGAATTTCTGAATTTCTGAATTTTTGAATTTCTGAATTTCTATGTTTTTGAATTTCTAAATTTTTGAAATTTCTGAAATTTTAAATTTCTAGAATTTTTAGAATTTTTGAAATTTCTGAAATTTTAAATTTCTGAAATTTCTAAATTTCTAAATTTCTAAAATTTCTGAAATTTCTGAAATTTTTGAATTTTTGAATTTTTGAATTTTTGAATTTTTGAATTTTTGAATTTTTGAATTTTTGAATTTTTGAATTTTCTAATTTTTGAATTTTTGAATTTTTGAATTTTTGAATTTTTGAAATTTTTGAAATTTCTGAAATTTCTGAAATTTCTAGAATTTCTGAAATTTTTAAATTTTTGAAATTTCTGAATTTCTGAAATTTCTGAATTTTCTGAATTTTCGAATTTTCTGAATTTTTGAAATTTCTGAAATTTCTGAAATTTCTGAATTTTTGAAATTTTTGAATTTTTGAAATTTTTGAAATTTCTTAAATTTCTTAAATTTCTTAAATTTCTTAAATTTCTTAAATTTCTTAAATTTCTTAAATTTCTTAAATTTCTTAAATTTCTTAAATTTCTTAAATTTCTTAAATTTCTTAAATTTCTGAAATTTCTGAAATTTTTGAAATTTTTGTATGTTTTGAAATTTTCTGAATTTTTCGAAAGTTTTGAAATTTCTGAATTTTTTGTAATTTTTGATAATTTTTGTAATTTTTAAATTTTTGAATTTTTGAAATTTTTGAATTTTTGAATTTTTGAATTTTTGAATTTTTGAATTTTTGAATTTTTGAATTTTTGAATTTTTGAATTTTTGAATTTTTGAATTTTTGAATTTTTGAATTTTTGAATTTTTGAATTTTTGAATTTTTGAATTTTTGAATTTTTGAATTTTTGAATTTTTGAATTTTTGAATTTTTGAATTTTTGAATTTTTGAATTTTTGAATTTTTGAATTTTTGAATTTTTGAATTTTTGAATTTTTGAATTTTTGAATTTTTGAATTTTTGAATTTTTGAATTTTTGAATTTTTGAATTTTTGAATTTTTGAATTTTTGAATTTTTGAATTTTTGAATTTTTGAATTTTTGAATTTTTGAATTTTTGAATTTTTGAATTTTTGAATTTTTGAATTTTTGAATTTTTGAATTTTTGAATTTTTGAATTTTTGAATTTTTGAATTTTTGAATTTTTGAATTTTTGAATTTTTGAATTTTTGAATTTTTGAATTTTTGAATTTTTGAATTTTTGAATTTTTGAATTTTTGAATTTTTGAATTTTTGAATTTTTGAATTTTTGAATTTTTGAATTTTTGAATTTTTGAATTTTTGAATTTTTGAATTTTTGAATTTTTGAATTTTTGAATTTTTGAATTTTTGAATTTTTGAATTTTTGAATTTTTGAATTTTTGAATTTTTGAATTTTTGAATTTTTGAATTTTTGAATTTTTGAATTTTTGAATTTTTGAATTTTTGAATTTTTGAATTTTTGAATTTTTGAATTTTTGAATTTTTGAATTTTTGAATTTTTGAATTTTTGAATTTTTGAATTTTTGAATTTTTGAATTTTTGAATTTTTGAATTTTTGAATTTTTGAATTTTTGAATTTTTGAATTTTTGAATTTTTGAATTTTTGAATTTCTGAATTTTTGAATTTTTGAATTTTTGAATTTTTGAATTTTTGAATTTTTGAATTTTTGAATTTTTGAATTTTTGAATTTTTGAATTTTTGAATTTTTGAATTTTTGAATTTTTGAATTTTTGAATTTTTGAATTTTTGAATTTTGAATTTTTGAATTTTTGAATTTTTGAATTTTTGAATTTTTGAATTTTTGAATTTTTGAATTTTTGAATTTTTGAATTTTTGAATTTTTGAATTTTTGAATTTTTGAATTTTGAATTTTTGAATTTTTGAATTTTTGAATTTTTGAATTTTTGAATTTTTGAATTTTTGAATTTTTGAATTTTTGAATTTTTGAATTTTTGAATTTTGAATTTTTGAATTTTTGAATTTTTGAATTTTTGAATTTTTGAATTTTTGAATTTTTGAATTTTTGAATTTTTGAATTTTTGAATTTTTGAATTTTTGAATTTTTGAATTTTTGAATTTTTGAATTTTTGAATTTTTGAATTTTTGAATTTTTGAATTTTTGAATTTTTGAATTTTTGAATTTTTGAATTTTTGAATTTTTGAATTTTTGAATTTTTGAATTTTTGAATTTTTGAATTTTTGAATTTTTGAATTTTTGAATTTTTGAATTTTTGAATTTTTGAATTTTTGAATTTTTGAATTTTTGAATTTTTGAATTTTTGAATTTTTGAATTTTTGAATTTTTGAATTTTTGAATTTTTGAATTTTTGAATTTTTGAATTTTTGAATTTTTGAATTTTTGAATTTTTGAATTTTTGAATTTTTGAATTTTTGAATTTTTGAATTTTTGAATTTTTGAATTTTTGAATTTTTGAATTTTTGAATTTTTGAATTTTTGAATTTTTGAATTTTTGAATTTTTGAATTTTTGAATTTTGAATTTTTGAATTTTTGAATTTTTGAATTTTTGAATTTTTGAATTTTTGAATTTTTGAATTTTTGAATTTTTGAATTTTTGAATTTTTGAATTTTTGAATTTTTGAATTTTTGAATTTTTGAATTTTTGAATTTTTGAATTTTTGAATTTTTGAATTTTTGAATTTTTGAATTTTTGAATTTTTTGAATTTTTGAATTTTTGAATTTTTGAATTTTTGAATTTTTGAATTTTTGAATTTTTGAATTTTTGAATTTTTGAATTTTTGAATTTTTGAATTTTTGAATTTTTGAATTTTTGAATTTTTGAATTTTTGAATTTTTGAATTTTTGAATTTTTGAATTTTTGAATTTTTGAATTTTTGAATTTTTGAATTTTTGAATTTTTGAATTTTTGAATTTTTGAATTTTTGAATTTTTGAATTTTTGAATTTTTGAATTTTTGAATTTTTGAATTTTTGAATTTTTGAATTTTTGAATTTTTGAATTTTTGAATTTTTGAATTTTTGAATTTTTGAATTTTTGAATTTTTGAATTTTTGAATTTTTGAATTTTTGAATTTTTGAATTTTTGAATTTTTGAATTTTTGAATTTTTGAATTTTTGAATTTTTGAATTTTGAATTTTTGAATTTTTGAATTTTTGAATTTTTGAATTTTTGAATTTTTGAATTTTTGAATTTTTGAATTTTTGAATTTTTGAATTTTTGAATTTTTGAATTTTTGAATTTTTGAATTTTTGAATTTTTGAATTTTTGAATTTTTGAATTTTTGAATTTTTGAATTTTTGAATTTTTGAATTTTTGAATTTTTGAATTTTTGAATTTTTGAATTTTTGAATTTTTGAATTTTTGAATTTTTGAATTTTTGAATTTTTGAATTTTTGAATTTTTGAATTTTTGAATTTTTGAATTTTTGAATTTTTGAATTTTTGAATTTTTGAATTTTTGAATTTTTGAATTTTTGAATTTTTGAATTTTTGAATTTTTGAATTTTTGAATTTTTGAATTTTTGAATTTTTGAATTTTTGAATTTTTGAATTTTTGAATTTTTGAATTTTTGAATTTTTGAATTTTTGAATTTTTGAATTTTTGAATTTTTGAATTTTTGAATTTTTGAATTTTTGAATTTTTGAATTTTTGAATTTTTGAATTTTTGAATTTTTGAATTTTTGAATTTTTGAATTTTTGAATTTTTGAATTTTTGAATTTTGAATTTTGAATTTTTGAATTTTTGAATTTTTGAATTTTTGAATTTTTGAATTTTTGAATTTTTGAATTTTTGAATTTTTGAATTTTTGAATTTTTGAATTTTTGAATTTTTGAATTTTTGAATTTTTGAATTTTTGAATTTTTGAATTTTTGAATTTTTGAATTTTTGAATTTTTGAATTTTTGAATTTTTGAATTTTTGAATTTTTGAATTTTTGAATTTTTGAATTTTTGAATTTTTGAATTTTTGAATTTTTGAATTTTTGAATTTTTGAATTTTTGAATTTTTGAATTTTTGAATTTTTGAATTTTTGAATTTTTGAATTTTTGAATTTTTGAATTTTTGAATTTTTGAATTTTTGAATTTTTGAATTTTGAATTTTTGAATTTTTGAATTTTTGAATTTTTGAATTTTTGAATTTTTGAATTTTTGAATTTTTGAATTTTTGAATTTTTGAATTTTTGAATTTTTGAATTTTTGAATTTTTGAATTTTTGAATTTTTGAATTTTTGAATTTTTGAATTTTTGAATTTTTGAATTTTTGAATTTTTGAATTTTTGAATTTTTGAATTTTTGAATTTTTGAATTTTTGAATTTTTGAATTTTTGAATTTTTGAATTTTTGAATTTTTGAATTTTTGAATTTTTGAATTTTTGAATTTTTGAATTTTTGAATTTTTGAATTTTTGAATTTTTGAATTTTTGAATTTTTGAATTTTTGAATTTTTGAATTTTTGAATTTTTGAATTTTTGAATTTTTGAATTTTTGAATTTTTGAATTTTTGAATTTTTGAATTTTTGAATTTTTGAATTTTTGAATTTTTGAATTTTTGAATTTTTGAATTTTTGAATTTTTGAATTTTTGAATTTTTGAATTTTTGAATTTTTGAATTTTTGAATTTTTGAATTTTTGAATTTTTGAATTTTTGAATTTTTGAATTTTTGAATTTTTGAATTTTTGAATTTTTGAATTTTTGAATTTTTGAATTTTTGAATTTTTGAATTTTGAATTTTTTAATTTTTTTATTTTTGAATTTTTGTATTTTTGAATTTTTGAATTTTTGAATTTTTGAATTTTTGAATTTTTGAATTTTTGAATTTTTGAATTTTTGAATTTTTGAATTTTGAATTTTTGAATTTTTGAATTTTTGAATTTTTGAATTTTTGAATTTTTGAATTTTTGAATTTTTGAATTTTTGAATTTTTGAATTTTTGAATTTTTGAATTTTTGAATTTTTGAATTTTTGAATTTTTGAATTTTTGAATTTTTGAATTTTTGAATTTTTGAATTTTTGAATTTTGAATTTTTGAATTTTTGAATTTTTGAATTTTTGAATTTTTGAATTTTTGAATTTTTGAATTTTTGAATTTTTGAATTTTTTAATTTTTTAATTTTTGAATTTTTGAATTTTTGAATTTTTGAATTTTTGAATTTTTGAATTTTTGAATTTTTGAATTTTTGAATTTTTGAATTTTTGAATTTTTGAATTTTTGAATTTTTGAATTTTTGAATTTTTGAATTTTTGAATTTTTGAATTTTTGAATTTTTGAATTTTTGAATTTTTGAATTTTTGAATTTTTGAATTTTTGAATTTTGAATTTTTGAATTTTTGAATTTTTGAATTTTTGAATTTTTGAATTTTTGAATTTTTGAATTTTTGAATTTTTGAATTTTTGAATTTTTGAATTTTTGAATTTTTGAATTTTTGAATTTTTGAATTTTTGAATTTTTGAATTTTTGAATTTTTGAATTTTTGAATTTTTGAATTTTTGAATTTTTGAATTTTTGAATTTTTGAATTTTTGAATTTTTGAATTTTTGAATTTTTGAATTTTTGAATTTTTGAATTTTTGAATTTTTGAATTTTTGAATTTTTGAATTTTTGAATTTTTGAATTTTTGAATTTTTGAATTTTTGAATTTTTGAATTTTTGAATTTTTGAATTTTTGAATTTTTGAATTTTTGAATTTTTGAATTTTTGAATTTTTGAATTTTTGAATTTTTGAATTTTGAATTTTGAATTTTTGAATTTTTGAATTTTTGAATTTTTGAATTTTTGAATTTTTGAATTTTTGAATTTTTGAATTTTTGAATTTTTGAATTTTTGAATTTTTGAATTTTTGAATTTTTGAATTTTTGAATTTTTGAATTTTTGAATTTTTGAATTTTTGAATTTTTGAATTTTTGAATTTTTGAATTTTTGAATTTTTGAATTTTTGAATTTTTGAATTTTTGAATTTTTGAATTTTTGAATTTTTGAATTTTTGAATTTTTGAATTTTTGAATTTTTGAATTTTTGAATTTTTGAATTTTTGAATTTTTGAATTTTTGAATTTTTGAATTTTTGAATTTTTGAATTTTTGAATTTTTGAATTTTTGAATTTTTGAATTTTTGAATTTTTGAATTTTTGAATTTTTGAATTTTTGAATTTTTGAATTTTTGAATTTTTGAATTTTTGAATTTTTGAATTTTTGAATTTTTGAATTTTTGAATTTTTGAATTTTGAATTTTTGAATTTTTGAATTTTTGAATTTTTGAATTTTTGAATTTTTGAATTTTTGAATTTTTGAATTTTTGAATTTTTGAATTTTTGAATTTTTGAATTTTTGAATTTTTGAATTTTTGAATTTTTGAATTTTTGAATTTTTGAATTTTTGAATTTTTGAATTTTTGAATTTTTGAATTTTTGAATTTTTGAATTTTTGAATTTTTGAATTTTTGAATTTTTGAATTTTTGAATTTTTGAATTTTTGAATTTTTGAATTTTTGAATTTTTGAATTTTTGAATTTTTGAATTTTTGAATTTTTGAATATTTGAATTTTTGAATTTTTGAATTTTTGAATTTTTGAATTTTTGAATTTTTGAATTTTTGAATTTTGAATTTTTGAATTTTTGAATTTTTGAATTTTTGAATTTTTGAATTTTTGAATTTTTGAATTTTTGAATTTTTGAATTTTTGAATTTTTGAATTTTTGAATTTTTGAATTTTTGAATTTTTGAATTTTTGAATTTTTGAATTTTTGAATTTTTGAATTTTTGAATTTTTGAATTTTTGAATTTTTGAATTTTTGAATTTTTGAATTTTTGAATTTTTGAATTTTTGAATTTTTGAATTTTTGAATTTTTGAATTTTTGAATTTTTGAATTTTTGAATTTTTGAATTTTTGAATTTTTGAATTTTTGAATTTTTGAATTTTTGAATTTTTGAATTTTTGAATTTTTGAATTTTTGAATTTTTGAATTTTTGAATTTTTGAATTTTTGAATTTTTGAATTTTTGAATTTTTGAATTTTTGAATTTTTGAATTTTTGAATTTTTGAATTTTTGAATTTTTGAATTTTTGAATTTTTGAATTTTTGAATTTTTGAATTTTTGAATTTTTGAATTTTTGAATTTTTGAATTTTTGAATTTTTGAATTTTTGAATTTTTGAATTTTTGAATTTTTGAATTTTTGAATTTTTGAATTTTTGAATTTTTGAATTTTTGAATTTTTGAATTTTTGAATTTTTGAATTTTTGAATTTTTGAATTTTTGAATTTTTGAATTTTTGAATTTTTGAATTTTTGAATTTTTGAATTTTTGAATCTTTGAATCTTTGAATCTTTGAATCTTTGAATCTTTGAATTTTTGAATTTTTGAATTTTTGAATTTTTGAATTTTTGAATTTTTGAATTTTTGAATTTTTGAATTTTTGAATTTTTGAATTTTTGAATTTTTGAATTTTTGAATTTTTGAATTTTTGAATTTTTGAATTTTTGAATTTTTGAATTTTTGAATTTTTGAATTTTTGAATTTTTGAATTTTTGAATTTTTGAATTTTTGAATTTTTGAATTTTTGAATTTTTGAATTTTTGAATTTTTGAATTTTTGAATTTTGAAAAGTTTTTAATTTTAGTTTTTTGATGTGTGAAGGGACAAAAATTTAAACTTAATTTTGTGTTCTCTTTCGCAGTCTACGCCTCACGATTGCAACGTGAATTCGGCCAGCAAGGTGTCCAAAGCTGGGACTCATTCCAGGCGGACGGTCTTCTAGCAGATGCCGCTCCACTCAAGTTGGTCCTCGAGGTGAATATCGGAAATGGAATCGCTATCGTGGCGCTGTGCATGGGCGCCTTTGTTGCCCTGGTGAGGCATCATATGCTCCAGAGTCAAGCATGAACCTGAGTCCGCACCAGGACCTTTCCCGAATGCACGAAGAAGCAAACAGCCGAAACCTCCAGAACGAGGTGAACTTCCGGCGTTTCGCGAATCCGCTAAGGGGAAGTGCCAGCTAGGAACTGAATCCGGCGCCGGAAATCATTCAGATAGCCGGCCCGAGCACGCTGGCATGGTCTCAGCAGCACCTCTATCCGGGTGGCTCCGCTGCCGACGTCACCGAGTATGAGAAGGATCTAGGCGAGGGATCATCAACCGGATATCGCACACACTGCTGCACAAAACACTGACATCAAAACATCAACACTGACATCATCCGTACATCAGCGAGTTCACGGCAGCTGTACCCAACTGCACCACGGACATCGAGGCCATCAGACAAATCGACTCATTCGAATCGTCACCGTATTTTAGAAAAAGCCAAAAAAAAAACATCACACAATATCAGTAAAATTTCGAACTAAATACACCTCTTTTTATTATGTTTAGAAATATGAACAAATAAATGAAAATTAAATGAGCGCTTCTTCTTCTTATTTCCAACTGAATTTCGAGCAGCAACGGTCAATTCAAAAAGGTAAATATTGAAGTGGCTGCGTTCTGCGTGCTTTTGGCGGGGTGGGCGTTACTGCGTTACGTTTGCGATATCGCAAATAATCGTTTGCGATATTGGAAGCAATGTTTCCTGCTGACGGGTGGAAACCGAGATTTGCGATTTTTAGAGCAAATCGAAAGCAGAGTTTCCGATTCCGCAAACCGGATTTTGTTCCATGTGCTTGGTTGAATTCGACTCGTTAGCGTTCAAATGTACGTGCTTAGGCGTTTCCAAGCATTTGCCTCGTGTAACAGAACTGGTGTACCCCATGCAGTGATAGAGTCGTAGGACTCTATCACTGGGAATCGAACCAACTGAAGCCGTACCTCTACTGCTTGGTTGAATTCGACTCGTTAGCGTTCAAATAGTACGTGCCTTAGCTTAGCATTTACGGTCTTTTCGCAGGGTAGTCATACGACGGCCTTCTGCTTTGCCGTGGGTATGGTCAAACAAGAAACACTGTTTAATGGGTTGCACAGTATTGTGCGCGAATGATCAGCCGCACCGTACGTGAGTGTACGGACCACGCGAACCGGTGGTAGCGAAGCATGAATGCAATCCGACATAGGATGAACCGGGAATCGAACCAACTGAAGCCGTACCTCTACTGCTTGGTTGAATTCGACTCGTTAGCGTTCAAATGTACGTGCTTAGGCGTTGCCAAGCATTTGCCTCGCGTAACAGCACTGGTGTACCTCACCACAACGCTCTTCCATCGTAAGACGGGTATCGTCGTTGTTCCTCGATGTCGTATCATGTACGCAATACAATCGTCAAAAGATTCCCATTCGTTTCGTGTGCGGCAAGCCTTGCAGAACTTGCAGCGCACCTCCCCTTAGGAACACATAATACTCGCTACGATCGCCGACTGGCAGCGGGGTAGCCGTATGACGTTCATGTAAACAAAACACGGTCTCGCTCAAACATCACCTCACCTCACCCTACTCACGTCACGTCCACTCTCGCGTGCGCTACCGCCGAACAGCCGAACCTCTCCAATTCCTCTTTCCGTCGTGTCCGTACCACCTCTCACCCACCATAGTCGGGTAGCCACAGCGGGCGCACGTGTATGCGGGGGAATTTCCATATACGCCCATCGTCGACCTCATCACCAAATTTGCCTTCCCTATAGGTACGAGAAAGCAGTGCGTCGCACAACAGTCGACCAACAAATTGCATGGAAAAAAATGATCCGTCGACCGCGTCCATGGCCGGTCGGGGCAAAACGGGCCACCATGCCAGCGGACGTGTGCACCGATGTTGGACGAGTGTCCCCGGACCCCCCAACCGGGAGTCCGGCCCGCCCTCTTTCCGCCCGGAACCGATGAAGATGCCTTCCCCCGAAAGTAGGCATGCTCTGCGGGTCCACTCTCGTGCCCGTAGACGGGGCCACCATACACGCGAACGTTGGGACGCGCGCGGGGTATGGTACGCGTCTTGGCCGTCTTGGCACACACCATTTACCTCTCTCAGCGGACTTCACATGTCCAAGCCAAGCCAACTTTGCTTCTTGAGCCAACTTGGCTTAACATCCCATAAGCGAATTTGGCTTAGCGACGTGCAAGCCAATTTGGCTTAACATCCCTTAAGCGAATTTGGCTTAACGACGTGCAAGCCAATTTGGCTTAACATCCCCTAAGCGAATTTGGCCTAGCGACGTGCAAGCCAACTTGGCTTAACATCCCATAAGCGAATTTGGCTTAGCGACGTGCAAGCCAATTTGGCTTAACCACTTTATCACCGCAATGGTCACCGACTCAGTCAATGTTCCGCGACCCATCCTCCGCCGCGTCCGTACACAGGGTACGGTACACGTCCCAAGTAACCAAACAGCACTAAAACAAGTCAGATTGCAGCACTAGAAGCGCTTTACCAGCTGTGGCTTACAGCTAAGTTGTTTTGACATCTGCACTAAATGCGCTTTTACAGCTGATAAGCAACCGGTTTTGGACTTTATATTTCTGATTTCCAGCTAGCCTCTACTGTTGTTGATCCAACCCTGCACAAAATGTCAAAAAAATGAGAGAAGCAAAAATGTTGCTCTCTCTCTTTTTCCTCTCCCTCTTCTGATCTATTTTTGGTTTGTTTACTACCACGTTACCGACTCAGCTGACCGAGTGGGGAAGAGCCGATTTTTTTGAGTGAAAGGTAGATGTTGGAGATGTGATGCCAGTAGCTTGAGGTTTCCGCCGTTAAGTGGAGTTTTCTGCGCCTTTATCCATTCGCCCAATTTGGAGGTGGCTTACCGCAGCTGTTTTCAAACCTACAAATGCTTGTTTGCGGGACCCAAATTGGAAATTTACTAAGGTGGACATCAAAGACGGCAACCACCGGGAATCGTAAGAGAGAAAAAACACTTCAAAGCATTTTGATTCACACGGGGAATCCAAAAGTAAGCAGTTGCCATTTGTCACCGTAGTGGCCGAAAAAGCCAACCTGCAAAAATGCCTTTAGAAGTGATCATTTAGTCATCTTTGATTTCGTTTTCCTAAAAGAAATGGTTCAACCATCCATTAATTTTCTTCTCAAAAGATTAAAAACATCAGAAGCATATAACTACGATGAATCTCCGCCATCGACTGACAGCCGTTTTCTCCGCTGGTTTGTTTTGGTCGTACTGGTTGAACGAATGAACGAGCAAGAGATATTTTTATTTTCGTTTATTTCGTGCTCTCTCTTTCACTCCTCAACAGTGTTGCCAGTAAAATTGGGGAAAATGCAGCAGTGTTGCTAGGAGCAGCATTAAAACTGCTGCATATCAGCTAATACTACAGCAGTTGTTTTAGAGCTGATTTGTTTTCATCCTAGCTGTTTTATGACTGATTAGCTGTAGAAAGCTGATAAACAGCACCTTTATGATTTCTCTTAGTGCTGGATGGTTACTTGGGGTATATGAAGCGCACGCAGGTTTGCACACGGGACATATGTATGACGCTCTCGCAAGTCCGTCCGCGTGCCCGACTCTACTGGCACCATACCATTCCCCGGACTTAGCAAAATTCACATGTCCAAGCCAAGCCAACTTTGCTTCTTAAGCCAACTTGGCTTAGCATCCCATAAGCGAATTTGGCTTAGCGACGCGCAAGCCAATTTGGCTTAACCACTTTACCACCGAAATGGTCACCGACTCAGTCAATGTTCCGCGACCCATCCTCCGCCGCGTCCGTACACAGGGTATGGTAAACGTATATGAAGCGCACGCATGTTTGCGCGCTCATCATAGCTCACTCGTTACGCTGCCCCGACTCAGACAACTGTGGGTACGCACTCATCTCACCTCAGCTCAGTGGTGCCTTCGCAGGCATGAACACTTCCCCATTTCCGGGACTTAGACGAATTTTGAAACTTTTTCCATTTTATGGTTGCATACATTTAGGGGCAACATTTTTCAAAGAGTATAACCCAGGAGTTTGTAGGAACCAGTACGGCTCCAACCACGATAGCAAGCGGTTGCATTTTAACTCCTCTCTAGGTGTTTTTCTTGCTCAGAAAAAATGAGTAAGACGCGAAACACCGTAGTGGTATTAGATTTCAACGTCTTACCCACCCGACCCAAACCCCTCGACGTCGAGAGGTTCATATCACGCGAACTAAAAGTGCAGTGCAAGCATGAACTGAAGTGCGTTCAATTGTTACAGTCTGGCGTTGCTCTAATTGAGTTTAACGACCCAGCACTAGCAGAACGTGCAATCAGCAAGAATCTGCGGCACTTCATGCAGTGCGGGAATCAAATGTTCCTGATCCCGGTGTACTTCAAAGATCACACCGTGGAAGTCAGGATAAATGATTTGCCACCGGAGCTGCCGGCTGAAAAAATCACCAATACTATGAGACAGTACGGCAAAGTGCTGACCATAAAAAGTGATACATGGAAAAAGTTCTTCGTAGGCATTTCGAACGGAGTGCGGGTGCTTCGCATGAACTTGGACCGTCCAATTCCAAGGCGCCTAAAGATAGATGGCTGTGACAGCAACGTCTTCTACAAAGGCCAACCAAACGCCCGACTCACTAAGAAAAAGCGCGCAACCGAAAATAACACGGAAAAAGATGTGTCAGCAGAACCAAACAATGCCGGGGAGTCAAGCAGCAGCAGTACGACGGCTAAAACTGACGACGACAGCAATAACAAAAAATGCATCAAAACAAAACGGCCAGCCAAAGAAGGGGAAAACAGCAGCAGCAACAACAACAACGATCAACCACAAATGGAACTGGAAAACGATGATGATTTCGAAGTCGTGTGATCGAAGCATGAACGGAAAAAAATGAAATTGACGGATGACCAGCGAACCAATTTTTTCTACAAAAAATGGAAAGAAGCCGGGCGGAAGTACCAGGAAGCAGTGGACGACGCAACAAAACACCAAGCATTGAGACTGCAGACCATGTACAAGGAGAAATGGTGGCAATGCTATCAAAAATTAGGAAAGGACGGCTTCGCAATGTGGATTGAATTGTTAGAAGAGGAAGATTTTAATGAATTAGTGCTAGAAAATATGAAGTGAAGTGTGAAGTTCAAATGTATTTTCCTCTATTCCTATCCTCCTTTTGTTTTTGAAGGCAGGTTGAATCAGCTATTATAGCTGCTAACCTGGATAAATAAAACAAAAAAAAAAGGTTTGTAGGAACCAGTACATAGGCTACTACAAACACCCGGGTATAACACCCCCCTGACTATTCAACCACCACCTTGGAGGCTGAATAGTCAGAGTGTCATCAAGGATAGTAAAGCACACTCTAAGAGTACGGACATTATATAATATGTATTACTTATGAACCTAATCAACCTAGCTTGCCCTAGTTAGGCTTGGGCTGTTTGTAACGTATCATACGAGCTTTTTCCTGAACCTTAGACACAGTAAGCATCCACACTACACTACTCTTCTTAACATGAAACACCTTCCCGTGGTCATCTCGTATCAGGTAGATGTGCTTATCGGACGTGCTGTTAGGCAGCGCGATCTGGCCCGAAAAGTTTGAAAACAGATGCTTAGCTTCATACACCTCCTGACCGGGTTCATGGTCTTCATGGTCCTCCGTGTCAGACTCACTATCGGAAACGATCAAGTCTTCCCAGAGACCAAGCAAGAGACCAAGCTTGCCCAAGACCTCAGATGCCCTCCCCTCAGCACTGGTTAGTGCGGCTTTTATTTCAGCATCCGTCGGCAGTGTCAGTAGCACGGACACGTTGGTCGGACTCGTGTGACCAGGGAATCGAAACTTAATACGGTTACGGTGCTGAATTTGATGCAGCATGTGAGCTCGCCGCAGCTTTTCGCCGATTTCCTTGAAAGTGAGGTTCGTCTGGGTATGGCTCATTGTCGTCATCGATCGAAGATTCCGGAATGTCGCCTTGACGTCCTGACTGCCGAAACACCTCACTAAGAATTCCTCGGGTCGGCCACGATCGCGGCAGTCTCTTGCTGCCAGCACAAGGCTGTGAGCATTTATCTCAAGACAAGCGTACGTGTTTGCTGTCACACATTGGAAGCTGCTAGTTCTATTCTTCAATGTCCAGTTCCTCCACGCCCGCATGAAAAACAACGCCTCCCTGTGGAAATAAACGGTGTTTAATTTAAACCCAACAATTGCACCATAGATTAACTGTACCAGAGCATTGAGATGGCTTCAATCGGCGCCAACGATACATCAATATATGCTCGGTATATAGCGCTCATGTAGCGGAGCAGCACTACCGTGCCCTCGCTACACGGAAAGAAATTATGTCTGCTTGCTTGATAACATGCGACAACAGATCCGTTTACATCGAATGTTTTCAAATTTGATAACAAAGTTTTCAAAAATGCTTAAATTGTTATCACTTTTGACTACAATCTATGCTACAATGCATTGCAATGTTGCCTACCTAAAGGCGCATCCATTCTTGAGTACCTTTTATGCGTTACGCATCTGTCAAATCTCAGCAAGCCGTGGAGAGAACAACATAAACAAAACAAATAATCGAATAAAAAAAACTCGTTCCAGGTAAAATGTTTGATTTTTTTTATTTACTTAAGTTTAACTGATGTATTTATCTTTCCTTTAGTTAGTTCCAAGTTCAGCACGTGAAGGAATGGCGCTTACAGCTGCAGGAGCCGAGCAGTGAACAGTGCTCGATCCGGATGTTTCGCACGAAACTGCACGCAGAAAAATGTTTTGTAGAATCAGTCTGTACGAGGTTTGATTCAACAAAATATTTTGTTGAATATAATCAACAAAATTATTGCACTGAATCAACTCTCGCATTTTGTTGTTTCAAATGGGGATGTTTTGTTGTTTCAAAGCTATTTTTTTTTGTTGAATCTACCCTCATTTTCGTTGATCAAAATTTGACAGAAAGTTTGTTCAAATCAGATTTTTGTTGAATCAAAGTAAAGTTTTTGTTGAAACATTTTTTCAAAATAAGACCTGAAATTTATTTGATACACAAAAACATTGAATTGAAATTAGATTGCTTATTTTGGCAATTTATTTTATTTATTTTAAATAACAACAATTTCCCTCAGCACCTCCCAATGATAAAGCACGACCTCGAGCATGATCGATTCGTGTGCAGTTTGGCTGAACCGCACCTGATGCCAATGCTGTCGCCGCCCCCGAAGGAATCAACGATAAGCTGTATCCGCGGGTTGAATGGGGCGTGTGGCCACTGGCATCCAACATATTGAGGTTGTTTTCCACAGAGGTCTAAAAGAATAAAAATAGGCGTTTAGAAAAGGGGTCGTTTTAGATAGAATGCCGAAATTCTTACCAAGCATGTTATGCTGAGAGTTTGGACAAAACCGGGACAATTCTCCGCCGCGGGAGTAACAGGCGGTGTAATTTCTGGCACCTGCTTCATCCGTTTCTCACCCCGAATTCCACTGATAAAATTATTGAATTTTACGAAATTCCGCTGACGCTTACCCAGTCACGACGTTCTAGCAGGATTCTAGGAGAGTTCTAACAGAGCTGGATATTCTTACAGCATTCTAGCAGAAATGTTTCACCGTTCTAGCAGGATTCGGACAGAACCAGCTCTGCTAGAATATTTCGTGACTGGGTAGCGGCCAGCCCTTGTATGGGTAGATTGCGTGAACGGAACAGACGCAAAACCCGGAAAACAGGCATAAAAGACTGAACCGCACCATTGACGAATTAACAATTTTTTTTTTGACAGATGGTGGGCACGTGTAAACAACTTTTTTTCTATTTATATCAATAACACGGCCAAGTTGATTCAATGCTGTTTTTTTTGATAGAATCAACGCAATAATTTTGTTGTTATTTCATAAGTGTTTGAAAAAATACATCGAGTCAATTCAACGCAAAATTTTGGGTTGTTTCAATTGGTTTTGAGGGTTATTTCAACAAAAAATCGTAAAGTTAAAACAACAAAACATATTTTGGATTCAAACAGGCCTGATTTTTTTGCGTGTGCTGGAATGGAACCGTCTGCCAACTCGTCCAACGCTGTGGCGTTGGCGATTCCACGACCACGGTGAAAGAGGACGTTCTACAGGACGGCCACCAAAGGCGGCGGTCAAGTTTGAAACGTTCACATGAGTCGGGCTGCGGAATCTGTTCTGGACATGCTTCTGCTCCAGTGCCAATTAAAAACATCAGCACCACGCTCAACACTTCCCAAAGCTCCAAGTCTTCTACCAGCGCAGCCATTTCGGCCGGAAGTGGCCAGCAGACGTGGTTCTACAGCACAAACCGAACAAATTTAAAAAAAAAAACACAAAAATACAAAATA